>NC_056745.1:563761076-563995081 GCF_019279795.1 Protopterus annectens
AAATAACCACGCAATTACCAATAGCTTCCTAAAGAGATACAACATGTAAATGACTAAATTCAGTGCATTTAAACAACATAATATAAATTAATCTCATGCACATAAATCCAAAATAAATAAAAAAATACCAGACTTGATCTACACTTACAGACAGAAAGGAATATGGCTCTGGGTGGGAACCAAAAGCAGATGCTGTTCTCAATGACAATTTTTCTAGTGGTAGAGATCTTGCTTCAGCTGATACTGGGCGAGCAATTGGAAGCACTACTGTTAAAGATTTGATTATTTCTTCCTCTCCTGTGGCTAGCAACTGTTTTAGTGACTAGTTAGCCAATGTTTTACTTTCAGGAACATTTGAAATAGTCGAGGTGGTGATACAGCCCAAATTTCCCTCTTTGGTATGAAACAAGTTTTCAGAAAAAGCTTTTAAAATTTCGGTCCTTACAAGTAAAAAATAATTTGAGGAATGTCTGTGAAACTGGAAATAGTTCCTCAGGGGTTATGAATTTCTATGTTTCCTAATGTTATTACAGCCGATTCACCTTTCTATGAGAGTAAGCAACAATTGCAGACTTTAAAGGGTGAAGTTTGTAATTTATATTTTAAAAATGATTTGTTATACTCTTCTTACCAGAAGCAGTATCAATCTCTGTTCTCTAATATTAATCATCAATGTGGTAAAATTGTGGATAGAAAGACTGGTAAGTTAAAAAGAGCAAGCAAACAACATGAGAACAAAGAGGCTAATTCTCAAACAGCTGTTTTGGTGGCCGATAGTGACACCTATGAGATTGTAAGTAATACCAGACAGGATGAAGTAAATAATGTTAATTTTGAACCTGGAGATTTTCAGGCTGGTGAAGAATTCCCTTCAGAAGTTCCTCTTCAGGGGTCTGAAAGATACTACAGTGGTGGTGCTGTGGTAGCATTGTCGCCTCACAGTTAGACGTTGCCCGTTCGATTCTCAGTTAGAGCATCTTCTGTGTGGTGATATGTGTGAATGGGCAAAGCCATGTGTGAAATCCAGCACGTAAAAGTCTACTACCAATCATTAGTGGACCAGAGTTCCGCTGTGGTGACCTCTAACCAGGAAAAGCCGAAAGAAACATACAAGGGGTCTGAAAGATAAGCCAACAGAAACAACAAAGAAACTATTTTTTATTCCCTTTGACAGTATCACAACAGACAGGATTCAAAATCAGTGACAAGCTACCTGCAACCATATCCAGCTACAGGGGAAAGAAACGCCAGGGAGAAAAAAACAGGGGAAGTAGAAACTATACATTCTGAGTATGATAGCATTTTGAATATCTGTTTGGGCTACAATATTTTCAACTATAGTGACATTGTTTTTACACCTGTACATTTTCAAAAGAATTCAGTTTTATTCTATCACTTTTTTTGATGTTATGGACATTATGAGTGAGCTTAAACTATACACCAGGAAACTTATTTTTGCTATTTTGATTGGAGCTACCAATCAAAGTTTCATTCTGTTGTTGAGTTTTGTAGGAAAAGTTGTTTTAATGCCACACTGCACCCTTTAATTCAAATATTTGAGAAGGCTTGTGAAACTGATATTTATGAATATGCCAAGGTTTCGAAGCATCGTTTTAGTTGTAATCTTTCTGGTGAAGAGAGAGAACTTTTTCTACAATTGAGTAATGGCAAGACATTGAGATTTATGAAGCTTGATAGCAGTGAGGGCAGTGCCATTTTTGACAGTATGGTATATTCCTCAGTTATGTTTAATTTATTATGGGATGTTTCAACTTATTCTCTGAGGTCCAAGAACAAAATGAATATTTCCTACAGAAAAATAGATTTATGTCTGGAGAACTGTTTGCCACAACACAGAACAGATTATGATATTTGTTTTTTTTTTTGGAAATCTCTGTCCCAAATGTTTCAACTATGTCAGGCATTTCCAAAGTGCACAAAGATGTTAAAAATTCCCCAATCAGACATATGTTATCTATGCAAGGTTCTATGACACACCCTTTAGCAGTTTTTGATGCCAGAAAGTTAAGACCTATGTATAGGAATACAATATATATTCTAAAGGATTCCTGGGACTCTTACGATGTTTGAATGATACCTTGTTTGACTCACGTATTGGTTTCTTGACCACTGGCAAGGTTGATATTGGTTTCTTGACCATTGACATGGTTGATATTTTCATGAGATTATTTCGACATTTGATTTCTTGACCAATGCTGAAGTTCATTTGGTAGATGTTATTACTCTAGTTCTGGAAAATAACTTTATTTATTATGAAGGGGATTTTTACAACCAAGTGAAAGGGGTGGCAATGTGGGCCACTTCTGTCCCCATTTTTGCAAATTTAATGTTAAAACATTGGGAGAAAAAATTGATTTTCAACAATAAAGTTTTTTTTTTCCTTTCTGTAGACTGCACCTACATTGCCTGTATGACATATTTATATTGTGGACTGGTCCAGGTAACAAAGTGGAAGACTTTATCACCTATTTAGAAACAACTGACTTTTTGAAATTCACCTTTACACACCAACAAAATATGTTAATTATCTCGATGTATTGCTATATGAAAAGAGAATTTTTTTTTCTTCTTCTATTTACAGGAAGCTACCATCAGCAATTATATTTACATTTCCACAGTAAACATCATTTTAAACAAAAAAAAGAGTTTGGTTAAAGGACATGCCATTAGATTGCCCCATATGATCTCAAATGAGACTACATTTAAAGTAGAGTTAGATCATTTATTTTATTTATTTTACATTTGTTGACCGGGAAAGTCTGACTGGAGCAAGGTCCATTTACAGCGGAGTCCCGGGGAGAAAAGCTCCACTATTAAACTATATGTACAGTGGGAATTTTTACAATACAAAACATTTCACGCAAGAAGAACACGATTAAAGTGGTTTGTTCCAACTAAACAAAAAGGACTCCATTGTAACAATACAGTCATCAGAGACATCACATATGACAGTATAAAAGACAATATTTTGTGCTAAGCAAGTTTAAGTGTCACCAGAGGAAGGCCCTGTATGGCAGTTTTGAGGAGTTGTTAGTAATGTAATATAGAGACAGTAAGCAGAATATAGAGGAAGGTAGGAAGTATTTCAGGAGAGCAGGAAAGCATTTATGTGATGCAAGGACAGAGCCAGGAATACAAGAGGTGTGATTTGAGTGATTTTTTGAAGAGTGAGATAGAAGGTGCTGAGGAAATATTCTGGGGGAGGTTATTCCACATTTTTGCTATGGTATGAGAGAAAAGAGCTTTACCTGCAGTGTTGTTGGCTTGAGTTATATGCAAAAGGGTTTTGTTGGATGAGCAGAGTGGACGGTTTGCTGCGTATTGGTTAAGTAGTTGGTTCAGGGCTGGAGTCTTGTGGGGATTCTTTAGGATGTTATAGGTGAGGACTAGTTGGTAGTAACTAATTAAATGAGGAAGAACAAGGCAATGATGGCTACGAAAAGCAGAGTTATTGCCAAATTTAGCAATTTTATTGTAACATGACTCTAGTTTGTTCATGTCTGTTTTCCTAATGTGGGTTAGGATTGGATGTGCATACATTAGGGTAGACAGAAGGTGGGTTTAGGCTAGGGTGACCCGTGCTTGGTCTGTTAGGAAGTGTTTGTGTTTATACAGGGTTCCTAATTTTTTATGTATTTTCTTAATGGTTTGAGAGATATGGACATTGAAGTGAAGATCTTTATCTATTTCAATGCCAAGGAGTTTTGTATGGAGGGAGGGGGAAATTGTGGTGCCATTTTTGGAAGTGATTGTGAAAGAATGGGGTGTGGGTCTGTATTTTTTTGGGGTGAATAGGAGTAATTTGGTCTTGTTGGGGTTAAGAATCAGTTGGATATCAGTAATCCATTTTTCAATGGAGTTAAAGGATTCCTGGGTAAGGTTTTGAAGAGTGGTAAGGGATGGGGCTGAGCAGATTAAGGTGGAGTCATCTGCGTACTGTATAAGTGATGCATGCAGTGTGGAGGTGTGTAGTCTGTTGGTGAAAATAGTGAATAGTAATGGGCCTAGTATTGAGCCTTGTGGAACACCTATGGTGGATGATAGTAGAGGTGGTAGTACTCCTTGCCATTTGACTGATTGTTTCCTATCAGAGAGACAGTTTTTGAACCAGGCAATTGTAGAGGGGGCAAAGGATATTGATGATAGTGTGTCTAGTAGTAGGTTATGTGAGACCATGTCAAATGCCTTAGAGAGATCTAAGAATATGGCAGAGACAATGTTGCTGTTATTTCTAAGATGGTTAACCTGGTTAGTGAAAGGCAGAAGAGCAGTGGTTCTACTATGGTTTGGGCAGAAGCCATGCTGGGTTGAGGAGAGGAGATTATGTGAGGTTAAGAAATGCATCACTTGGGTATGAATACATTTTTCAAGGAGTTTGGACAGGGGGATAGGATAGCAATGGGGCTGTAGTTTGATAGCTCGTAGGAGTTGCCACCTTTGTGTAGGGGGATAATATGTGATACTTTCCATAGTTGAGGGATGTAAGCTGCTTTTATGGAGTGGTTAATCAGAATTGAGACAGGGTAGGCTAGAGATTCAGCTGCTAGTTTTAGGAAATTAGTGGGTAGGCCATCAGCTGCAAGAGTGGTAGGTTTTAGTTTTGAGAGTAGTTTTTTGACTATGGAGGTTGGTACAGGTGAGAGAGTAAATGATGGTATGTTATTGTGGTCCTTAGTGGGAGTGGATAGAGGGTTATTGCTAGATAGCTGGGTAGATAGTGATAGAATAGAGTCTATGAAGTGATGGTTGAATTGAGAAGCTAAGCTGTCATTAGTGGTATTTATGTTGAGAGCTGGGGTGGTAGTTTTACTGGGTTTTAGAAGGGAGTTGATAGCATGCCAGAACTTTTGGGGGGTTTTAGAATATTTGTTTTGGAGATTTAGGAAGAAGCTTTGTTTATCTAGCTTTGTTTGTCTTTTGGCTTGATTATGAAATTGTTGATAGTTCTGTCTATTTAAGCTAGTGTTGTTCTTTTTCCAGATCTTCCAGGCATTATCTCTGGCTTGTAGTAAGCCTTTTGTGGTCCTAGTCAGCCAAGGGGCATAGTTTACTTTGGTTCTAAGTTTTCTAATGGGAGCTACTGTATTCAGAACATTCATAAAAGTACTATTGAAAAGTTTAACTGCCTGGTCTAGTTCCAGAGTATGTAATGGTTGCCAATTACATTGTTGTAATATACTGCTGAGAATTTGTGGATTTACCTTGTGCTCATCTCTAGTTTCCTTATACAGTATGGGTTTGGCTATGTTTAACTTTTTACGAAGAAGGAAAGTGGGGCAGTGATCGCTGAGTGCATCAGGTAGGCAGCCCACGTGATAATTTTGACTAGGGAAGTTTACTAAAGTCCAATCAATAGTTGACTGTTTCTGGGATGTTTTGTCCACTCTGGTGGGTTTTTGGATTAGTTGAGAGAATCCGAAAAAGTTAATATGGTTTGTGGGATTGCTAGAATTGCAGGATAGCCAGTCTAGATTTAGGTCTCCTAACAGGATAGTTTCTTGTGGCAGGTTGGTTGTAGCCCATTGTAAGATTTCCTCTATTGTTGCTGAGTTATTTCCTGGAGGGATATAACTACAAAGGATGTTAATTCTCTTTTTTTTGTTTAGAGATAGAACTGAGCCAAATGTTTCAGCATTTTGGAATTTGGGAAGTGGGGTTTGCAGAGGCTGGGGGTTGAGTGTATTTTTAAATAGAATAGCAACTCCACCTCCCTTTTTAGCATCTCTGTCTAGTCTTAGGATGTTATAGCCTGGTGGGAGAATTTTTTCATTTTGGGTGGAGGGTTTTAGCCAGGTTTCAGTAATAGTTAGTAAATCTGGGGAGTATTGGGCTATGAATGTGTGTAGGTCAAGCAGTTTGTTAGATATACTTCTTGAGTTTAGGTTAATAATAAGTAGGTCTGATGTTTGTTTGTGTGAGAGAATGTTGTTGCATGGACCTGGGTTGGGGTGTATGTCTCCTGAGATTAGTAAACATTTTTTGTAGAATAGTTTGAGTTTTATAGCATGTGCTAGGTCTATATTTGTTCTAGGTAGTGTTTGTTTTCTGAGAGGCTGAGTGGTGGGTGTTTTGTATATATAGAATAATGAGCTATCACTAAATAGTGTAGAGCAGATTGTAAAATGTATGTGTTTGTGTGTGTGTGTGTGTGAAAGTATGTGTTCTTTAATGGTATGTTAGTGGGTGTGGATGTGGTGTAGGTTAGTGTGGAGAGAGTTAGTATTAGTACTAGTGGTAAGAATTGCATGGTTAGTGTAGCTACTAGAGATATTCAGATAGGAAGTAAGATGGGTGTGGTAGTGGTTGGATCTTAGTTCTTTAGTTTGGCTATTGGGTGGGGTGTTTGGTTTGGGTGTGGCTGGGTGTAATTGAAGGAAGGTGCTGATTGGTGTGGAGATTGGATTGGTTGTCAAGGTCAGGTATAAATGTAGATGCACTGGGTGTGGGTGAGATTTGGGGGTAGGGTAGGGGAGGGGAGCAGAGTGAGCCCAGAGGGCGAATGGAGCGGGAAGAGCCGAGAGGTGAAGTGGCTCAGTAAAAACAATCAGTGAACAGGATTACAACTACATGTAAAGCCAGGGAGTGGGATTGTATCTTTTGTGGTGTCTGTACTAATAGTATGTTCAAGAACTATTTTAATTCCTTCAAAAGAAAAAGAAAAACTAGGGAGAAAACAGAATTATTAAGTAGAAAACTCTGCTAGGGGCAGAGATAAAGCCTATTTGGTAAGCCTTCAGGTCTAATAAAAGTGGGTTTAGCAGGACCTTTTTATGGTAAAATGCTGCTACCTGGTGGCGAATAAGGGTAGTGATTCCCAGCACTTAGGAGTCTGCACAACACTTGTGATGCTTTTATGGGGTTATTAGGAGCAGTCGGGGGATAACTATGGACTCAGGGGGCTTGCGGCAGGCTGCTATCACATACACTGGTAGGACGCTGGATAATAGTAAAATGCTGTTACAATATTGCCCTTAGAGCTACATACACTGAGTTGTCCCTGTAGGAGTGGAGTTGTGCCTTTTTCTCTTTGGGAGGCGATTGTTATGCCTGGGAGCAGGGTATCCTCAGACGTCCTCACTATGACCAGAGGGATTCCTGACCGAAATACTATCCTTATATGTAGGAATAGTATAGGGGACACTCATGCTTACAGCTGTAAGGAGAGGAGAGACAAAAAACCTTAGTACGTCAGGAAAGTAGGAGGAGGATTGTGTATAGGATAGGAAATAGAGAATGGAGCATTCAGTGTGAGAGGGAATAGTACCAGCGTGAGTCAAGGATAGAGAAATACCAAGAGTAAAAGTGGGAAGAGAGTCAGGAGGAGGGAGCAACCTCTAATGTAGCAGAAGAAAGAGTAGAATAGGAGGCAGAGGGAGAGACAACTGTAAAAATAAGGATAGATGAAGAGAAATAGGAGGCAGATTAGTAATACAAAGTATGGAGTACCACTATTAAATTCAGTGCCCCTGTTAACTCGGGGATTACACCTATAACAAACAAACACTCTATACAAAATAAAATATAATGCCCTTGTTAGAGCAAGGAGAACATTTGTAACAATCACTCTATACAAAATAAGTTAAACTACAATGCATTCACATGGATATGATTATTCTCTGCACACACAATGTCATTGTTAACTCAAGGAGATCTAACTGTATAATATAACTTGATCTGTTATTCTATACACAAATACAATGTTCCTGTTAACTATGAGGAGGACACTTACATCAATCACAATACACAAAATACCATATACTATAATGCATTCATATGAATAAGGTTACTGTGCACAATGAGGTCAGGAGGACCTGAAAAATAGCAACTCTTGGGAGAAATCTAAAGCGTCTAGGAGCCACTACATGTTTCACATCGCTTCAGCACTAGCGAGTGAGTAAGTACTAGCGACTGTATAAGTACGCTCATGCGCACTACTCAGTAAGGTCAGGATGACCTGAAAACATATATTCAGATGAATTCTAATAGAAAACTAGGAGCCACTAGGTTTTTTAAGGTCTTTACAGCATAAGCGACATAGTAAGTGCTAGCAGCTGTAGAAATGCATTAATAACGAACTACACAATAAGGTCGGGAGGACCTGAAACCAGTAAACAGTGGCCGAATACTACAGAATCGGAGCCACTAGGTATTTTGTGTCTCTACATTAACTAACGATGGAAATATGTACACTTGCACCAAACACAACTACAGTATTAATGTTTCACATGGACAGCATACTAGCAACAGTTCCTATAGCCTGTGGTTGTTAGTCTAATATATATATATATATATATATATATATATATATATATATATATATATATACATATATCAGCACTTATCAGCAGTTATGCAAGTCGTTCTACTGGTATAAGAGGTAGATAGTAAGGAAACAAAGCTTCAGGCTTCTATATTAAATTTCTGTAAACTTATACGTTACAGTCGCTAAACACCCAACAGTAACAAAGCTGCTGAGGATATCTTAAGGGTCATTCTATGCACGTGT
Organism: Protopterus annectens; assembly: GCF_019279795.1. NCBI lineage: Eukaryota > Metazoa > Chordata > Ceratodontiformes > Protopteridae > Protopterus > Protopterus annectens. The sequence continues at coordinate 563,769,604 of NC_056745.1, forward strand.
CACCAGTACAGCATTTGTAGTATAGTAGGTTTAACAGCACAAGCTATGGTTACATTGCATTGCGGTGTATTTTGTTATAACAGTCTTCTAATACATTTGAAACAGAACATTAAGGCAGTTGATTTGCATTAAACAAGGTACATTTGAATTACAGTTCAAACCTACCGGGTAGTGAGACTTGCAGCCTGCCATTTGCTTCCTGATTTGAAAATGGCACCACAGAGAGCACCACTGCTATGAAAACTTGGGGCGGATATGGGTCTTTGTGGGAGGGGATGAGGTAGGGACTGCAGGGGAGGGGGAGGGGTATTGAGCCGAGAGGTGAGGTGGCTCAGGAAAAACAATCAGTGAACAGGATTACAACTGCAGGTAAAGCCAGGGAGTGGGATTGTATCTTTTGTGGTGTCTGCACTAATAGTATGTTCAAGAACTATTTTAATTCCTTCAAAAGAAAAAGAAAAACTAGGGAGAAAAGAGAATTATTAAGTAGAAAACTCTGAAAAAAATGCTGACTGATAGAGAATACCCCTTGAAATTGATTGAAAAGATCTTTGGTTACATCATATCATCCATTCTCCTTTATTGGGGAAGGGTACGTGTTCAGGTTGTTTTGGAAGTTAACACAGCAGATAAAATTGATTTAGTGGAAAACAAACCCATAAACTCTGTGCACGCTCCATGCGAAACCTACACAGAGTTTATGTGTTTGCATAGTGGTGCACAGCAAGAGGCAGCTTGTAATACATATTAATTCCATGCGGTGCATCTAAGTTAAGTTTCATGGCTGCCATCAGTGTTGCTGACCAGGAAACCGTGTAAGGAAACATAGATATCAGTTCTGTTTAAAGCAGAGCACCTATGGCCTGTGGATTTATGGGGAATGCCACGATGATCACCAGGGCTTCATAGATCACTGACAATCTGTTAGTGCAACACATCTGCACAAAGGCTAACATAATGAGGGGACAATTAACCAGAAATAGGGACATATTTGAAACAGATGTTGCACAGAAATATGTTAAAAATAAAAGGAGTCTGGACAAAGCCATAAATAATGGGGGGGGGGGGGCAAAACTAGGGACAGATTTTTAATATTATTCTTTCAAACTTAGAAAGCTGATGGAATAAACAGGTTGTATAGCATGAACTTAATGAAGAGCATGAAGTCTGAAACTCAAATGTCTGCCATCAGTTTCTGACTTCAATCTGTAATGACATGCCAATAATTTGTCAGAAAACCAAAATGTTGAGGAAAAAATCAAACATATGAGATAACAACTAGACATTCTGCACAAATCAAGACATTTGAAAGGTACAAATTCAAATGTATGTAATATTGACTCACACCAGTCTTGAGATCATCTCGGTGATATGGCAGAAAGACACACATTTGATAAGGAAAACATCTGGACATCCTGGAATATCTGGACAGTTGATAGGTATAAATGTGAAGTATATGATCCAAACACAGTACAGGATAGTGTACGTACAGTGAAAAGTATTGTGATATCCCATTTCTGGCACTGTGTACTAAAGCTGTATAAATGATCAGTAATGGGACAAGGACTGCCACGATAAATGAACACTAAGAGGAAGTGTTTTTATTGAATAGGGACAAGCACATAAATTGTAGGAATGAACACTGGGAAAAAGGACAGGTGAAACTACCTAAAGTACAACAGAGGAGGGCATGTCAATGGAAAATGGTTATAGCAGCAACACCAATCACATATCTATATGGTACAGTAGGTACTGTATAGTGAAAATGTGTTTTATGTGACTGTCACACAAGGTGACATAAGAATGGGGAGGATGTCTGTGCGAGATAAGCATTCTTACATGAATAATGCAGAGAACATGTATCAGGGATCTGACATACAATTGGGTTAGTGGGAATACTGTGAAGCTGTGCAAATTGATATGCCTAAATATGAGTGTACTCTCAGCAGATGTCTCCAGCAAGGTGGCCACAGTTAAAGGCTCATGGAAAACATTACAGGAACCAGCCACAATAATGGACAATATCAGAATAATACCAACAGCAATTCCATGCCTCTGACATAACCTATGTGATTTAGAGTGATAAGAGATGAGTCTACACACAAACACACACACACACACACACACACACTTGAACAACTATTATGATACAGCCACACTCTATGAAGGTAAACATGCACACTGTCCTGGCATGGTAACTTCTGCTGGAGGTGTGAGGAGGGACACTGCTATACCTGTATGTGACAGTATGGGCAATGCAGGCTAGTTGCCTTTGCCTTGTGTGCATGGCACACACACACACACACACATATATATATATATATATATATGTGTGTGTGTGTGTGTGTGTATGTAAACAACTGCCTAATCTTCCTATTTCCTAGCTATTTCTAAATGAGACGTCTAAGATCCTACTTACATACAGAACATAGGCAGATACTGGTGAGTTGGATGTTCTCAAGACAAATGCAAAATGCTCTTTGATTCTCTCTCTTTAAATTGACAACACAGTGTTACTTCACATTACACAATTCTTAACAAATTTATGTTTTCCCAGGCTAACAGAAATTCAGAGGTTACTAGCCCTTTTAATCTTGCAGCTGATCAGGAAGCCAGAGCAGCAAAAGAAATTATACATGTAAATTCTAGCCATTAACTCTGGCCTCAAAACAATAGGTAGAATTCCTTCATTTAGACATCACAGCTCCAAGTTTTGGCATCAAACACAATGCTTGACTTATCAGTTTTCCTACAGCAGAGTGCACTGTTGTTACATTTTTGCAGTTCCACATTTAACACAATTTTCCCATTTAAGAGAACAAGCCTGTGGCATATATTAATATTTACTAATGAGAGAATTTCCTACAAAATTCAACCTGGCTAGGCTGGCAGCCTTCACCTATCTTCACAATGGACATCACAGATGACATTCACATGCTGTGTCCAAACAGCTGCATGAAGGACTACAGAATGTAGACAGCCATTGACTCCAACTGTGATTCTTCTTCTTCTTTTGTCTGCTCCTGTTAGAGGTTGCCACAGTGGATCAACTGACTAACTAAGCTAACAAAAGAAATAAAACAATTGTGATCTGAACTCTGAGTATTCACTGTGTGGGTGATTTAGAGTACAAAACCACCTTCAGAGATCACTGTACACAAGCTACAGGAATTCACACTACCCACACCACTACAAGCCAATTAGTATTTGCCAACCAATTAATATGTGGTGTAGATGTCCCACTACTGCCAAACAATTAATATGTGACACCCGTGCAGTGGCCTAGCAATCAAGGAGCCTCAATCCTCACCACTAACATCAGTGAGGGGCGTCCACATAGGGGAGGATAACAAATACACACACAGTAAAGTACATTTTCCCTTAAGAGTACACAGAGGTCACAGTCAGTCTGGGGCTGGTTTCTCCCTTTCTCTCCAGATCCCCAATAAGACTCCCCATTGGCACAGGTATAGGGTCCAGATTTCAGCCTAGTGGGCAAGCTAAAACCTCCAGCACTATCTTTGTCCAACCAGTGTTTCGTGTCCCTGCCCAAGAAGCTGACACACATACACACACACACACACACACACACACACACACACACACACACACACACACACACACACACACACACACACACACACACACACACTTTGAGATATGAGTTATATGCAGTCACACAGACACTTCTGGGGAAGGCTGGCACAGATTCTCCAACTGTGCCCCCTTTCTGCCCAGTCTAAAAGGTAGTACCAGCTGCTACCACACTCACTAATATGTATCAGCTACCTAAAAGGTCCTTATCAAAGGGTGTCCAATTCTACTGTGCAATATTATTATCCAAATGGTAAGTGCAACTGAACAGTCAAGGCTTATTTGGAGTGACTTGGACAGTATCATTATATACATGCAATGTACTCTAGAGCTTAAATTAGCTGTACACAAAACAGCCACAGCTGAATGGTTTAAAAATATTTAATAATAAATAAAAACACACAATACATCTCACTACACAGTGCTAGTCAAGAGTTCAGACACAGGAAAATGCATAAAATAATACAGTAGAATAGTTCTGACATCAATACAGTAAACAACTGCCTAATCTTCCTATTTCCTAGCTATTTCTAAATGAGACACTGAAGTCTAAGATCCTACTTACATACAGAACATAGGCAGATACTGGTGAGTTGGATGTTCTCAAGACAAATGCAAAATGCTCTTTGATTCTCTCTCTTTAAATTGACAACACAGTGCTACTTCACATTACATAATTCTTAACAAATTTCTGTTTTCCCAGGCTAACAGAAATTCAGAGGTTACTAGCCCTTTTAATCTTGCAGCTGATCAGGAAGCCAGAGCAGCAAAAGAAATTATACATGTAAATTCTAACCATTAACTCTGGCCTCAAAACAATAGGAAGAATTCCTTCATTTAGACATCACAGCTCCAAGTTTTGGCATCAAACACAATACTTGACATATCAGCTTTCCTACAGCAGAGTGCACTGTTGTTACATTTTTGCAGTTCCACATTTAACACAATTTTCCCATTTAAGATAACAAGCCTGTGGTGTATATTAATATTTACTAATGAGAGAATTACCTACAAAATTCAACCTGGCTAGGCTGGCAGCCTTCACTTATCTTCACAATGGACATCACAGATGACGTTCACATGCTGTGTCCAAACAGCTGCATAAAGGACTACAGAATGTAGACAGCCATTGACTCCAACTGTGATTCTTCTTCTTCTTCTTCTTCTTTTGGCTGCTCCTGTTAGTGGTTGCCACAGTGGATCAACTGTTTCCATTTCTTCCTGTCCTCTGCATCTTGCTCTGTCACACCAACCACCTGCATGTCCTCTCTCACCACATCCATAAACTTTATCTTAGGCCTTCCTCTTTTCCTGTTACCTGGCAGCTTCATCCTTAGCATCTTTTTCCCAATATACTCTGCATCCCTCCTCAGCACATGTCCAAACCAACGTAATCTTGCGTCTCTGGCTTTGTCTCCAAACCTTCCAACCTGGGATGACCCTCTAATATACTTATTCATATATTATTATATGATTTATTATATGATACATATTTATTATATATTAATTATATTATAATTTCAGCTCAAGGTGTCTTATCTGCAAGAATGTGTCAACAAAAATATTGTAGTCATAAACAAAAATGAAACTGGTAAAAATAATGAAATACCAGCGTAGTCCAAAAAGTAAAAAACACAATGACTTTAATCATTAAAATGAACCGTAAAAACTATACAATTGTACTGAAAGGGTTACGCCAGTGGTGTTACCCCAATGGTTTATTTAATAAGTCAGCATTTCATCTCGAACTAATAGCTTTATTTAATCGCCAGGGCCTGGAGTTCTTCTAGGTATTGGTTAAACATTATCTGACACAGATAGCTGCTTTAAAAGTGGATCTAGAGTTACTCGAACAAACTATTAAAAATGCTCCTGATTTTGAGCGTTACAAATATGAGTTCTCTAGAATTTTTTTCCAGTATTGACGCTAGTATCACCAAGAGTGTTGAGATTAAAAGAAAAAAGATTAATAGAGACCTGAATGCATATGCTAAAGCAATAGCTTATCCCCCACCACCTCCAGTACTTGGCACTATGGGGGTTCAAGAAAGGGCATCTGGCCCAAGCACTGCGGGTGGAGACAGTGAATTGAAAAATGATGATGAAACAAGCATTCCCCAAACAATGGAAATATGCCGAATTGAGCGTATCCACAGTTATCAACAGCGCAATGATGCAGGGCGACAATCAAATGTGGGGGGGGAGCTCCAGTATGCACAACAATATGGTTAATCAGACAGGAGATAACTTACATCAGGGTTTTCGGAATACTCACACCGGCCAGCAACAAACAGTACAACCAAGGCACAACAAGAAACAAGCCCCACAAAGGAGGCACCAAAACAGAAGGAGGAGGTAGTCAATAGTGGACCTAAAGTTTTGGTGAACACAGAAGGAGACTTCCATATTTTTAATTTCAGTTCATTGGAAGTAGATGAAGAAATGGCCAATTTGTTTGCTAAAGGGTTGACTTTTATACCGGACCATAGAGCTAATTTAGTCAGTACTGTTTTAGACATGAAAATATTTGTCCATAAACTTAATTTGATTTGTGAATTAGGACAAAGCTCTGGACTTACTAATAGTCTGAGAGTTTCAAGTTTATTCAACCCACCTCTTCATCTGTCTTTGGCTACTTTTGAGAAGATTTGTGAGATGGACATTAGACACACACTTAATGGTAGTGTAATAAGTTATAACAAAAACAAAAATAGAAATACTAATGAAAATGAGCGTGATCTTCTCAAATTGCTTAATGTATGTAATGTGAGGGTTATGAAACCCGATAAAGGAGGTGGGTTGGTTTTTATGGACCAACAAGTTTATGAAGTAAAAATGTTGAGTCATCTAGCTAGTGAGGCCTATGTTAGTGCAAGCAAGAATGAACTAAATGGGGCATATAATAAAATCAATAGCATGCTGAGCGACCTTTTCCTTGAAGGGAGCATTGATGTGGATACTTATCATTTCTTGAACATGCCAGCCGCAGAAGTTCCGACATTGTTTGGATTCCCTAAAATACATAAAGATATTAACAGTCCACCTTTTAGACCTATAGTGGATGGTAGGGGTTCAGTAACTTATGCTTGTTCTAAGTATATCGACTTCAAGTTGAAACCCTTTGTCAAGTCAGAGACACAAGTATGCCGCGATTCATGGAAATTTTTTCAAAACATCAATACATTGGAATTTAAAGAACATTACATCTTTTTAATAGTGGACATCAAGGATCTGTATACTTCCATTTTGCACAAAATAGGGATTGAATGGTTTAGGGAGTTCCTCCATATAAGAGGGATGGAACATCAGCAAATCAATTTGATAGAAGTTCTCCTTGAAATAGTTCTAGAGAACAATTACATTCTTTTCACAAACAAATTGTTTCTTCAAAAAAGTGGCATTGCAATGGGCTCCCCTTGTGGGAGCAGCTTTGCTAATAGTGTCTTGGCCCATTGGGAAAAGTCCTTCCTATTCAATTGTGTAACATATAAAGAACATACAAGATACCAAGACGACATGTTCTTTTTGTGGAAGGGGCCGGTGGATATAATCACTGGGTTTATATCTGAAATGGCTTCATCTACTTCATTTTTGGAGTTCACATACCAAGTTGGCCAAAATGAGGTCAATTTCTTGGATATCCATCTTAGTAAAGATTATAGTCATGGACAATTCCGGTCTACCATTCACCGGAAACCCACATATTCCAACACATTCTTACATTTCACAAGCTGCCATCCCTTTCAACAAAAAAGAGCAGTGATTAAGGAACAGGCAGTGAGAGCAGCAAGGATGGTATCCAGATTGTAAGATTTCTTAGAAGAGTGTGACCCTCTTAAGATAATGTTTTCGAAAAGAGCATACCCTTTACCTCTGATTGATCAGGTGATGGAAGAGGTACGTAACAAAAGAATAATAGGGCATTTTCAGCCTCTGATACAAGATAAACAAATTTATACAACTCCTGTAAGTGGCAACATGGATAATAGTTCACGTAGAAATGAAAAGGACTGGAATGTTACAAGTTTTTTAACAACATATTCCATAGATGCAGGAAGCATTAGGGAGATTATGTGTAAAAATTGGGCTATAATTCAACAAGACAATGAAGTAGTTAAGAAGTTAAGCCCAACACTATCTATAACATACAGAAGAGGCCGTAACTTGAAAAATCTAGTAGAGAGACCTAAAAGAGTAGCAAGAGGCCAAACTGGCATGTTTAAATGTGGAAGATGTGCCGAATGTAAACACATTAAGGTTACCAACAAGATTAATATTAGAGATAAGCCCTATTATATTTGGGGTAAATATACTTGTGATTCCCAAGGGGTAGTATATGGGGCTGTCTGCAACCAGTGCAAAGTTTATTACATTGGTAAAACTGAACGTAAGCTCAAGCAAAGAATATATGAGCATCAATATAGCATTGGTAGGCAGATTAGTACAAATGCCCTAGCAAGACATGTTATAGAATACCCAGATCACAAGTTCAGTTTTATTGTTTTGCAAAATGTAGATCAAAATATTAGGGGAGGCCCATGGCAACTCAGACTGGAAGAAGCAGAGCTGGCGTGGCAGATTCGTACTATGGCTTATATTATGTCTGGGTTAAACGAGTACGTGTCTATAAAAGGCTTACTCAAAATAAAAGCACTAGCTAGATAAACAAAAATAACAAGCCATATGTAATATTTAGAAATATTGAGAGTGTGTAAATAAATTTATGTATATATATATTTTTTCAATAATGATTTTAAAAGCTTTTTTATTAATTTTAATGTTAAAGTATGTATATTATGGCCACAGATTTTGCGTGGTTGTAATTTTTAATGGGGATATGGATTAGGTTAGTGGAAGGTTTAATGTTGAAGATTTAAGGATGTAGTTAAATCTAATGCAACATAAAAAATCTTTGGTTCAGCAGACACATAGGTATTTGTGTTTTGGCATTTAAATAATTAATTGTTTTTAAATACTTAATTAATTGATTGCTTGATTTGATTTCCATTATGTATAAAAAGCAACTCCTGTCTACATGGAAGGTTATTTTGTATTTGTTTCGTTGGTCTGAAGAAGTTGGCTTATTTATTGCCAATGAAAGCGCTTACCAATAAAGGAGGTAGTTCCATAAGCTTGCTCACCTTGGTTGTTTTTACCAGTTTGTGATTTTTGTTAGTGTACAAGTTATTTGCAATGGTGATTGACAGGTTGACAGATGAGATCAGACAGGAGTCCCCTTGGACAGTGATGCTTGCAGATGACATTGTGATCTGTAGTGAGAGTAGGGAACAGGTGGAGGAGACCCTGGAGAGGTGGAGATATGCTCTAGAGAGAAGAGGATTGAAGGTCAGAAGGACTAAGACAGAATATATGTGTGTGACTGAGAGGGAGGATAGAGGAATGGTGAGGATGCAGGGAGTAGAGGTGGTGAAGGTGGATGAGTTTAAATACTTGGGATCAACAGTTCAGAGTAATGGTGAGTGTAGAAGAGAGGTGAAGAAGAGAGTACAGGCAGGATGGAGTGGGTGGAGAAGAGTGTCAGGAGTGATTTGTGACAGGCGAGTACCAGTAAGAGTGAAAGGGAAGGTCTACAAGAGGGTAGTGAGACCAGCTATGTTATATGGGTTGGAGATGGTGGCATTGACAAAAAGGCAGCTGTCAGAGCTTGACATGGCAGAGTTGAAGATGTTAAGATTTGCACTGGGTGTGACCAGGATGGGCAGGATTAGGAATAAGTATATTAGAGGGTCAGCCCAGGTTGGAAGGTTTGGAGACAAAGCCAGAGATGCAAGATTACGTTGGTTTGGATATGTGCTGAGGAGGGATGCAGAGTATATTGGGAAAAAGATGCTAAGGATGAAGCTGCCAGGTAACAGGAAAAGAGGAAGGCCTAAGATAAGGTTTATGGATGTGGTGAGAGAGGACATGCAGGTGGTTGGTGTGACAGAGCAAGATGCTGAGGACAGGAAGAAATGGAAACAGTTGATCCACTGTGGCGACCTCTAACAGGAGCAGCCAAAAGAAGAAGAAGAATCACAGTTGGAGTCAATGGCTGTCTACATTCTGTAGTCCTTAATGCAGCTGTTTGGACACAGCATGTGAATGTCATCTGTGATGTCCATTGTGAAGATAGGTGAAGGCTGCCAGCCTAGCCAGGTCAAATTTTGTAGATAATTATCTCATTAGTAAATATTAATATACACCACATGCTTGTTTTCTTAAATGGGAAAAATTGTGTTAAATGTGGAACTGCAAAAATGTAACAACAGTGTACTCTGCTGTAGGAAAGCTGATAAGTCAAGCATTGTGTTTGATGCCAAAACTTGGAGCTGTGATGTCTAAATGAAGGAATTCTTCCTATTGTTTTGAGGCCAGAGTTAATGGCTAGAATGTACATGTATAATTTCTATTGCTGCTCTGGCTTCCTGATCAGCTGCAAGATTAAAAGGGCTATTAACCTCTGAATTTCTGTTAGCCTGGGAAAACAGAAATTTGTTAAGAATTATGTAATGTGAAGTAGCACTGTGTTGTCAATTTAAAGAGAGAGAATCAAAGAGCATTTTGCATTTGTCTTGAGAACATCCAACTCACCAGTATCTGCCTATGTTCTGTATGTAAGTAGGATCTTAGACTTCATCGTCTCGTTTAGAAATAGCTAGGAAATAGGAAGATTAGGCAGTTGTTTACTGTACTGATGTCAGAACTATTCTACTGTATTACTTTATGCATTTTCCTGTGTCTGAACTCTTGACTAGCACTGTGAAGTAAGATGTATTGTGTGTTTTTATTTATTATTAAATATTTATAAACCATTCAGCTGTGGCTGTTTTGTGTACAGATAACTTGAGCTCTAGAGTACATTGCATGTATATAATGATACTGTCCAAGTCACACCAAATAAGCCTTGACTGTTCAGATGCACTTACCATTTGGATAATAATATTGCACAGTAGAATTGGACACCCTTTGATAAGGACCTTTTAGTTAGCTGATAAATATTAGTGAGTGTGGTAGCAGCTGGTACTACCTTTTAGACTGGGCAGAAAGGGGGCACAGTTGAAGAATCTGTGCCAGCCTTCCCCAGGAGTGCCTGTGTGACTGCATATAACTCATATCTCAAAGTGTGTGTGTGTGTGTGTGTGTGTGTGTGTGTGTGTGTGTGTGTGTGTGTGCGCGTAAGTGTGTGTGTGTCAGCTACTTGGGCAGGGACACAAAACACTGGTTGGACAAAGAGGGTGCTGGAGGTTTTAGCTTGCCCACTAGGCTGAAATCTGGACCCTATACCTGTGCCAATGGGGGGTCTTATTGGGGATCTAGAGAGAAAGGGAGAAACCAGCCCCAGACTGACTGTGACCTCTGTGTACTCTTTAGGGAAAATGTACTTTACTGTGTGTGTATTTGTTATCCTCCCCTATGTGGACGCCCCTCACTGATGTTAGTGGTGAGGATTGAGGCTCCTTGATTGCTAGGCCAGTGCACGGGTGTCACATATTAATTGTTTGGCAGTAGTGGGATATCTACACCACATATTAATTGGTTGGCAAATACTAACTGGCTTGTAGTGGTGTGGGTAGTGTGAATTCCTGTAGCTTGTGTACAGTGATCTCTGAAGGTGGTTTTGTACTCTAAATCAGCCACACAGTGAATACTCAGAGTTCAGATCACAATTATTTTATTTCTTTTGTTAGCTTAGTTAGTCAGGGAGAGCAGGCATGCATGTCACCAGAGGAGTATGGAAAGCTGACAAGGAGCCAGTTGGCTGAGATGTGCCAGGCTAAAGGACTGGTGCACAGAAACCTGATTAAGGCAGACATGATTTCAGCTTTGGTCATAGCTGCATCACAAAACAGCAACGAGGAGGATGATCAGATAGGCCGTGAAGATGTACAACACTCAGGGAATGGACTGCTCAACCTTTGTGCAGATGACTTAAAAAAAATCCATCTGGAGCTAAAGAGACTTGAGTTGGAGGCCAAGCATTTGAAAATAGAAGCTGTGGAAAAGGAGCAGCAGAGGCAGCATGAAAAGTAGATCCTGACTCTTTGCCAGAGTCATGGAGGTAATGGGGAAGGGAGTAACTGAACCCCAGAAGCACAAAAGGTCAGTAAATTTCTTCCACACTTTAAAGAGAGTCACTGAAAACCAATCAGTAAAAACAAAATGAAAACTCCAGCAAAGCTAGAACTTCTACTGACTGACCTCTCAAACCTCTTGTATCAGAGGCACATGGGATATATGCAAATGATCCTTATGAACATCACGTGTTTCAGCTAATTAGGGATTCTGAGTGCCCATGACTTGTTTCATCATTTTAATGGACAATTATCCATTAAAATGACAAAACAAGTCATGGGCATTCAGAATTGCCAATTAGCTAAAACACCTGATGTTCATAAAGATCATTTGCATATATCCCATGTGCCTCTGATACAAGTGGTTTGGGGGTTCACTCAGTGGAAGTTCTAGCTTTGCTGGAGTTTTCATTTTATTTTCACTTTAAAGACAGGGATAATTTTGATAGTTTCATTCATATCTTTGAGTGGGTATGTAAACAATATGATGTTGACCAAAGGCTCTGGGTACAGTTCCTGACCCCCTTACTCCATGGTAAAGCTGTAAATGTGTTGTCTAAACTTGCTGATCATGAATGTTTGGATTATACTACTGTTAAGAACTGTTTGTATATTTTTTAAGCTAACACCTGAAACTTATAGGAAAATGTTTTGTGAGCATAGACGTGAGGCAGATGAAAGTGTGTGTGAACACATTACTGAACTGAGCACTTATTTTCATAGGTGTGTGAGTGGATGTCAGGTCACCACTTTTGAAGGGCTGACAGACCTTTTGGTGAGGGAACAAGCCCTTAGCACTTTGCCTGAGGACATGAGGATCTGGTTAGCTGATAGACAGTGTAAGACAGGCTCAACTCTCAGACCATACATTGCAAGGCCTGAGGCAGGTAGCTAGGGAGGCACCTATTTCTCAAGGGAAGAGGGAATCTGTATACTGGGACAAAGGGCTACTGTACAGAGAGTGGACCCCTGATGGAGGGCTAGAAGGTGAGATAATTCAGCAGTTGGTAGTGCCTAAAGCCTACCATCTGGTACTTCTAGTCATAGCCCATGATATTCCGTTTGCAGGTCATATGGGCATAAAATGTATAATGAGACATATTATGCAAAACATCTATTGGCCTGGAATTTCCAGAGATGTAACAGGGTACTGCAGGACCTGTGAGCAGTGCCAAAAGGTAGGCAAGGCAGGAGACAAGGTGGAAGCTCCCTTGATGCCTTTGCTTGTGACTGAGGAGCCATTTGAGAGGGTAGCTATGGATACTATGGGGCCTCTAAGTACCTCAAGTTCCACAGGAAAAAAGGGTATCTTAGTGGTAGTAGATTATGTTACAATATACCCTGAGGCAGTGGCTTTGTCCTCTATTGAGGAAGAAAATGTGGCAAATACCTCGTTAGAGATTTTCAGCAGGGTAGGTTTCCTAAAAGAAATACTGACTGACGGAGGTACCAATTTCATGTCAGACTTGCTGGCTTGGCTGTGGAAGTACTGTGGGGTTAAGCACCTGAAGACCACCCCCTACCATCCCCAGACTAATGGTCTTGTTGAGAGGTTAAACTCTACAATCAAGTCCATGCTACAGGCATTTCTAGACCAGTTTAAGAGGGAGTGGGACAGATATTTGCCCCATCTGTTGTTTGCTTACACAGAGGTCCCCCAGAAATCCACAGGTTTTTCACTCTTTGAGTTGCTGTATGGCCATAGGGTGAGGGGACCTCTAGATTTCATTTGTGATGAGTGGGAAGGTGAGTATGAATCTCACAAGGAGTCTGTTATGGTATATGTCCTAAACCTCAGGACTAGGCTCAGGGAACTCATGGGCTTGACCCAGGAACAACAGAAAAAGGTATGGTATGACAGGAATGCTCGAGCTAGACAGTATTCTGTAGGGCAGCAGGTAATGCTTCTCATTCCTGTCAGACACAACAAGCTGCAAGCAGCTTGGGAGGGACCCTACAAGGTGGTAAGGTGGTAAGGTGGTAAGGAAAATAAGTGATGTTAACTACATGGTAGAACTGCTAGGCAGGAGCAAAAATTGTACCATGTTAACATGATGAAACCTTACCATAATAGGGAGGCCCTTGTGCTGAGTATTTGCAGTGAGTTTCAGGAGTCTGAGGGAGATCTGGTGACTGATCTCCTCAGTGAGGCTTGGACTGACGCCTCAGTGGAAGGGGTAGTAATGTCCCAGCAGCTATCGTCTACCCAGGTTTGAGAAATCTAAGCAGTGTTACAGGAGTTTGGGGACATGTTCACTGGGAAACCAGGGTGCACCCACCTGGTGTAGCACCAGGTGGATACAGGACCCCAAAGGCCTATTAGGCAGGTCCCTTATAGGGTGCCTGAAAGAGTCAAACAGACTCTGAGGGAGGAGATACAGCAGATGTTGGAACTAGGAGTAATTCAAGAGTCCAACAGTCCTTGGGCCTTTCCAGTCATGCTGGTTCCAAAGAAGGATGGCAGCACCAGGTTCTGTGTGGACTACAAGAAATTAAATAGTCACACAGAGTCAGATGCTTACCCTATGCCTGGGACATATGAAGCCCTAGAGCAGCTGGGTGGGGCTAAGTATCTTACAACCATTGATCTTACCAAGGAGTTACTGGCAGGTGCCCTTGACTCCCAGTGCTAAAGAGAAGTCAGCCATTCTGACTCCTTTTGGCTTGTATGAGTTCACAACAATGCCATTTGGGATGAAAAATGCCCCAGCAACTTTCCAGATGCTACTAGATCATATCCTAGCAGGAACAGTGGGGTGTGCCCATGCTTACCTAGATGATATTGCCATCCACAGACATTCCTGGCAAGAGCATCTTCAGCATGTCAGGGAGGTGACGGGCAGACTACAGAGAGCAGGGTTGACCAGTAAGCCCAGCAAATGTCAGGTGGGTATGCCAGAGGTCTCCTATCTGGAATATAGAGTGGGGAATGGTAAAATCAGGCCAGAACCTGCCAAAATAGAAGCCATTCAGGCATGAGCTGCACCTGTTACCAAAAAGCAGGTGAGGGCATTCACAGGGACAGCAGGGTACTACAGAAAGTTCATCCACAGTTATAGTACCATAGCTGCTCCCCTCACAGTCCTGACAAGGAAGAACAGGCCAGATAAGTTAGTGTGGACCACAGCATGTGAGCAGGCATTCCAGAAGCTTAAAGATGTCTTGGGAGGACCCCCTGTGTTAACCAGTCCAGATTACAGCAAAGAATTTGTTCTGCTTTGAACCATGGGGTGGGGGCTGTACTTAGCCAGATTTCATCAGAGAGAGAAGAGCACTCAGTGGTTTATCTCAGTCACAGGCTCCATCCCAGGGAGGAATGATATGCAGCTGTAGAAAAGGAATGTCTAGCTATAGTGTGGGCACTGCAGAAACTTCAGCATTATCTGTATGGAAGAAAATGCACTGTAGTGGTAGAACACAATCCCCTAACATGGTACACAGAGCCAGCCAGCAAAATGCCAAGTTGCTAAGATGGAGCCTAAGGTTGCAAGCATATGATATGTCAGTGCAGCACCACAGTGGGATTAGCAATGGCAACACAGATGGGCTCTCAAGACAGGGAATGGGGTAAGGTATACTCAGATAGACTTAATCCTCTCAAGCAACATTTCTCAAGGGTCACTTGACAAACTAGCTTGAATTCTCCAGGGGGGAAGATATGTGAAGACAGGTGAAGGCTGCCATCCTAGCCAGGTATAATTTTGTAGATAATTCTGTCATTAGTATATATTAATATAAGCCACAGGCTTGTTCTCTTAAATGGGAAAAATGGTCTTAAATGTGGAACTGCAAAAATGTAACAACAGTGCACTCTGCTGTAGGAAAGCTGATAAGTCAAGCATTGTGTAATTGTTTGATGTCAAAACTCGGAGCAGAGATGTCTAAATGAAGGAATTCTTCATATTGTTTTGGAGCCAGAGTTAATGGCTAGAATTGACATGTATAATTTCTTTTTTTGCTCTAGCTTCCTGACCAGCTGTAAGATCAAAAGGGCTATTAACCTCTGAGTTTCTGTTAGCCTGGGAAAACAGAAATTTGTAAAAAATGATGTAATGTGAAGTAGCACTGTGTTATCAATTTAAAGAGAGAGAATCAGAGAGCATTTTGCATTTGTCTTGAGAACATCCAACTCACCAGTATCTGCCTATGTTCTGTATGTAAGTAGGATCTTAGACTTCATTGTCTCTTTTAGAAATAGCTAGGAAATAGGAAGATTAGATAGTTGTTTACTGTATTGATGTCAGAAATATTGTACTGCATTATTTTATGCTTTTTCCTGTGTCTGAGCTCTTGATTAGGACTGTGTAGTAAGAAGTATTGCCTTGTGTTATTATTATTTATTATTAAATATTTTTAAACCTTTCAGCTGTGGATGTTTTGTGTAGAGATAATTTAAGCTCTATAGTACATTGCATATATATAATGATACTGTCCAAGTCACTCCAAATAAGCCTTGACTGTTCAATTGCACTTACCATTTGGATAATAATATTGCACAGTAGAATTGGGCACTCTTTGATAAGGACCTTTTTAGTAGCTGATAAATATTAATGGGTGGTGGTAGCTGGTACTACTTTTTAGACTGGGCAGACAGGGGGCACAGCTGGAGAATCTGTGCCAGCCTTCCCCAGGAGTGCCTGTGTGTTTGCATATAACTTATATCTCAAAGTGTGTGTGTGTCAGCTACTTGGGCAGGGACATGAAGCACTGGTTGGACAGAGAGGGTGCTGGAGGTTTTAGCTTGCCCACTAGGCTGAGATCTGGACCCTCTAGCTATGCCAGTGGGGAGTCTTATTGGGGATCTGGAGAGAAAGGGAGAAACCAGCCCCAGACTGACTGTGATCTCTGTGTGCTCTTAAGGGAAATTGTACTTTACTGTGTGTGTATTTGTTATCCTCCCCTATGTGGATGCCCCTTACTGGTGTTAGTGGTGACGATTGTGTCTCCTTGATTGCTGGGCCGGTGCACGGGTGTCACATCCATCACTTAACTAATGGATAGGAAAGGGCCAAGCAGACAATCCTGATTTATGGACCTGATCACCGGACCATAGATATTGGTCATGTCACACATTTCAACCTAGTGAAATGCAATGTATGTGATATACTGTTTACCCATTTCATGATATAGCTTTATATGGCCACATTTGACAGTGTTGATTAAATACCTAAGTGTGGATTTCTGTCAAATGCCTTAACCTGTTCAAGTTCCACAAGATGATACTGTTGTCATCATGCATGCCGTCAATGACCTCTTTGAGGACATCTATCAGATGTAACAGACATGATGCAACATTAGCAACTCAAACAGAACTACTGCACACAGCCAGAAGAAGACTAGTAAACATGTAGAAGAGATCCATGATCACATGTTGTTCTAGCTCACAGTCAAGGAGAGCCAAGATGTCTCTATACATGCATGCATCAGGTGCTGTCCCCTCAATCCAGATGGATGCATGTTGATATACACCCTTGTATGGGAATATAGCCCATGTAAAGGGTGTGTTGAAGTGTGTATTCAGCCAAATTAGGAAGGTGATGAGTCACACCATAGGTATCTATGATGTTGTCATGGGCCACTGCTTCTGTGTGATAGGCCTGGATGAAGGTAATACAGACCATCCTGGCTGCCATGATCTGGCCTAGGGTTTTGACACAATCCCCCATGCAAATATCATTGAGAAACCTTCCCAGCTGGGGATTAACCCTTATGTCAGTAGGTGGGTAACCAACTGGCTCACCAACAGGGTGGCCTAATAGTTAAGGTGTTTGCCTTACAAATACAAGGTGCAGGGTTTGAATCTCACAAGGGATAATTGGCTAGGCTTAAAATGGCTCGCAAGGGTAGTTAGCCTAGTACTAACCTATGAACCTATGAACCTATGAACAGAACACATACTGTAAATGTTGGTGAATCAAACTGTATCAGTAAAGCTGTCACCATTGGCAAATCCCAGGAATCTCTGCTTGGCCCTTCACTGTTTGGATTCTATTTCTCAACAGTTCAGGGTAAAGTATATGGCCTTTGGTTTAGCATGTTTGCTGATTCTTGAATATTGGGTGCAAACACTGAGCTCACCAATGATGACAACATAGTAAAGGAGGAGCGAACACAGTCAAATGAATGGTGACAAAGGCACAGGATCCACAACTAAATGCAGAAATGTGTCTTTTTTATGCTGTCCATCTGAAAAGTGGAATTCCATGTTAATCACAGCATTGACAACAGTCCTACTGTGCTTATACCTAATGACGCCAGCACTAGAAACACATGTAGCTAGCACTCTGACCTTCAACCACCAAGTGTCAAGGCACTGGTATTAAAAGCCTATGTTGTGCACATCATAAGTCACGCCATCATATTCAGATCATAGGATTATATGACAGCAAGGCAGTCAAACCTCATCAGAACAGTAATAGAATATAATGCTCTCTTTTGCATGTACCTCACCAGACATATGCAGCAGCTGGAGAGACAACAGGGCTTTCTCAGCAAGATAACACAGGGCTTACAAATCATGCCAAGATGAATGTGGATAGAGTTAAAGCTATGTCACAGTAATCTGTCTGGTATAGGATGAGGTGACATCTGCCTGGCCTCCAGGCCAGTGTCTGACTCTGCCCTAGTGGGAGTACTGCATATCCAAAAGTCTGATATAGCTGATAACATCAGCAGTGTCTGTTGAAGAGATTATGGTAGTAACAGTGTCCCACATTTTGGTGTAAAAGACTCTCTGTAATGTGAAGCAAGAGGTCACACACACACACACACACACACACACACACACACACACACACACACACACACACACACACACACACACTGCAGTGAGAGTAGAACCCCTACCTATCTAAGTACACAGGCTACAAAACACAGTACTTTACACAGGCATCACGGCAAAAGTCTGACTTGGAGAGTCTCAGACAATACTTTATAATTGATGACAATATCAGTGTCTGTTGAGGAGAATATAATTGTTCCACATGCTTACACACACACACACACACACACACACACACACACACACACACACACACACACACACACACACACACACACACAAAACCAGTTGACTGCAGTGAAAATAGAACCCTCACCCATCTAAGTACACAGACTACAGAAAACACTACTTTATGCATTTGCCAAGGCACAAGTCTGGCTTTTACAAGAGTGCAGGCAGGTGACCTTATAGCAGATGACATCAGCAGGCCATGTGGGAGATAAGATGTTGGGTGAGCTGCACAAAATGGATGCATAGATATTTGCAAGAATCAAAATACTGACAATACATGGTATTGGAACAGTAACTGTAGAATACACACTTCTGCTCTTCTGTCTAGACACACAACTATGCCCAGTTGACTACAGTGAGAACAGAATCCCTACCTACCTAAGTACACAGGCTGCAAAACATGTTCCTTTATGTAAGCAACACTGTACAAGTCTGACTTTTGTAAAACTGCAGGTGAACTTATAGTAGATGACATCAGTAGGCCATGTGGGAAAGAAGATGTTGGGACATCTGCATAGGTTCATACCTTCATAGGATGTTTAAAACCTTGCTGCGTAAAACCACAACTACCCTTATTGAGCATAGTTGGATGGTCATTAACAGAGCAATTTTGTGAGCAGCACCAACTGGCCCTGTCCATGAGGGACATAGTTGCCACCCCAGAGTTGAGTGTATAATCACCCAACCAGTAGTCAAGGTTGCACTTGAACAGAGTCATTGAAGGGCACTGCCTCACATGCAATGGGAGCCTATTACAGAGGAGTGTGAGTTAGGGGATATATCTGTCTCCCCAGCATGTTCTGTTCATGTCAGAGGCTAGGTTGAGAACTCTGGGGCAAGTTATTCCTGTCCCATTTGATTTGCAGATGCCCAGAATTTTCAGTGGGGCAGGCAAAGGTTACCTCTCAGCAGCCTGCATGCTACTGAGTACAGTGACAGGTCTTTCAGTCTTTCCATTTATGTCATATATGGAGGCCTTAGATTTCTCACAGGCACAAACCTGTGTTTTCTCCAATTGCTGAAAGTGTCTATTGAGGTACAGACAGAAGGAAGCATTGTACTCAGTTAGTGGTCTAATAAGGGTAGAGTACAGCAGAGATATGACCACCCTGGTCTTAGATGTGATGTCCATATGTATGATGTGCGCAATGCAGAATATGTGTGTCAGCACTATGGACACATAGTGATGAAAGTGGAGATTGTATCAACATGTATTCCCAAGTCTCATAGTACTGTGTTTCAGCTTAGAGGGTTGCTATGTATATTATAATTTACAGGGGTACTTCATTACCAAAGGGAACAATGAGGCATTGTATGCTTTAAGGTTTAGTCCGTGAGTTTGGAACTAATCATTTGTGTGTGTCAGCTCCTTCTGTAATATGTTGCCATCATTGGGGACTCTACATGGGTGCATCCAGTTACCAGTTATCTGCAATCTTGGTAAACCACAGGGTATCTTCCATTGCCTGCACTTCAGGGAAGTAGGTTGCAAACAGTTGAGGACAAAGCACATATCCTTATGGTATTCTAATGGTAAGTGGCTAGTGGTGGAGGTGCATTCCCCAACTTTGAGTGTGTGTGTTCTGTTGGTGAGCCAGTTGCCTATCCATCTACTACTGTATGGCTTATTTCCCACATGGGAGATCTTCAGAATGAGACATGAATAGGAGATAGTGTCAAATGCCTTGGATAACTCAACATAGGTGGTATGTCATGTTATCTCTCATCCAGGTCTTTGGGGTCAGTATCAAAGTCCACAAGGTTCAATAAGCAAGATCTACTGTTGGCAAAAAAAATGTGTCAGATCAAGTGTGTTGAAGGTCACCTATGTCCCTATGGATATGTTCCATGATGATCCCTTCCGTAGCCTTGCAGATAGGTTTTTTTATGTGTATGTGTCAATAGTTGTAGCTCTGAATCTTACCAGATTGATGTTCATTACATATCACACAAGATTTGATATTACATTTTGTACTGTGGTTGATATATGTGTGGAAAAGGTACTGAGACACCAGAGTGCAGTGCTTGGTGATGGTGGGGTGGTAGCACATGGATGTATTGTAAATATGTGATATTATTAGACAGTCAGTTTGTAATGTTTCCACATGTAACTTCATGTCAAACACAGGAAATGGACTGTAAACAGCAAGAATATAGTGTAATATGTAAATTTCCATAGCGTGGCCAGCAACGGGCTTGCTAGATGGTTGGCAAAGTGTATGCATATGCGAGAAACACATGTTTGCGTGTAGTTAAGTAGTGTGCAAACAAGAGCCATGTTGCTAAAGTCTGACATTTAGAACTGAGTCTATGAAATACACCTGCTGCTTAACTGACTCAGTGGCAGCATATTTTAATGCACTGATACATTCCCTTTCGGGGCCAGACAGTGTTGGGTTAAATACTTTTTATTACAGAGTGATAATGCAATGTCATGAATTGTTTATACAAGATGTAGTCCTGTTGTGGTGGCAAAGAGTAGCAGTGTTAAGTGACATTCCATGGGGTAACCACAGCTCTTTGCATGATGCACGGGCAAACATGGAGCCCAAAAACCAAAAGTATCCATTGCTTTTCCAGCAACTTATGAGTGTCATGTGTTATTCTATTTTTTTGACCATATTAAAGTGGTGAAATGCAAGCAGGGGAAGAACAAAAGGAAAGCAGGACAGGAATGTGCAGGAGGGTGGTAGGAGATAACCATACCTAACCATTCCTTTAATAGTGTAAACTGAACACATGTGCAAAATATTAACTGAATTTGGACTGTCACCTCCAGAGAGAAGGGTTACCATAATGCAATCATGTTGTATAGCCAGTTGGACTAACTCATATCTGTCAAAAAGATGTGTGCAGAAAAGGGAGATATATATATATATTTTTTTGGGGGGGATAAGTGCCCATTTAATTTTTATTTTAGAGAGAGAGAAAAGTTTGGGAACAGATGTAGGTATGTCTGGGTTAGGTAGATTGGGTAAGTAAGGAAGCAATTGCAGACATACAACACAAACAAGACAGGGACAGTGGGCACAAAAGGTTGTGGGACACCATGATTGGGGTGAGGGTCGGGACATCCAGAGTCCATGGTCATCAAGCTGGGTGACAGTGAGAATCAAGTTCCTCTCTCACTGGGCTGTCATCACTGTCACCTCACTCTACTGGTGGCTGGAGTTCTTGACATCTCCTCCTCCTCCTAGTATTATGCAAAATGAGGGAGAGCAGCCTCTCCAGCCAGTGTAGATGTGCAACAACAGTGTGCCGCACCACCCTATGCACTGTCTATGACCCAGAAAACCCATACCATGTATTTAAACTTATTATAAACACTAACCATCCAACCCAATGCCATATTCATGGGTGACTTTAATTATTCCACTATTAACTGGGAATCTTATATGACACCAAACGTACATGCACAGAGATTCCTAGATTTTGTAAACACAAACTCCCTGGACCAGATAGTCATTACACTAAGAAGGGGTGCAACCATACTGGATCTGGTCCAAACTTATATGGGAGACTGCTGCACACCCCCTACTGTAATGCCTTCCCTGGTAAGGTCAGACCACAAAATGTTTTCCTTTGAAGCAAAAATAAAACCTGGACTCCCAGCTAAGCCTGGAATATTCAGGACGTATTCTAGGGCTAACCTCATGCTATTAAATGAGAACCTGGCAAAATTTCAAGCCCCCATAAACTCTGAGAAGATTGCTGCCTATGCAGAACTATTCACAGAAGCCCTGTACAATCATGTTAATATCTGCATACAGGCAGATGTACCCACAAGGAATAAATACAGAACTAACTAAAAAAACAAGCCATCCTGGTGGAATCACAAAATCAATAAGCTGTATAACAGGAGGAAAAAATCATGGCAAAAATTAGGAGGTGTAACACCCAGCAGGATATAAGCACTTTCATCAAACTAGACAAACAACTCAGGACAAATAAAGTCTACCAAAGCCAATTTTGAGGTAAGTTTGGCCTCCCAGGTGAAGGACAACCACAAAACATTCTTTAGCTATGTCCACAAATTCAAAGGCAATATGCAATTGTGTGCAGAGCTCATTGTAAATGGAGACACCCATACTGAGCCAGAAGATACAGCAAATCTCCTAGCTGATAAATTCAGCTCTAACTTTACTCCTGTCTCTCCTCAACCTTCCCTTAGGAAATAACATCAAATACAATTCCCCCTACTATCACTAGGGAACAGGTCCTTAATACTCTCTCTAAAACAAAGAACACTGCATCAATGGGCCCAGACAATTTATTTGTTTTATTTATTTATTGACATTTGTTAACTGGGTTAGTCTAACTGAGCCAGGGGCCCATTGTCAATGGAGACCTGAGAAGAAAAGCTCCAGAAGTATTATATATTTTTACAATAAAAATCAAATCAAAAATAAAAATAAGAGTAAAACATTAAAACCACTATGAAACATAATAAGAAAATCAACAGTTAGAGAATATTTGTACATACAGTGGGTTAGGTGGTGCTGCGGTAGCATTGTCGCCTCACAGCAAGATGTTGTCCCGTTCAATTCTCAGTAGATTCTTCAATTCTGTGTGGAGACATGTGTGAATGGGTGTACCTTCATTGAAGGTTGTGCGCCAGGGCCGGCAACTCGTCATGTAAAAATCAACTGCTAATCATTAGCGGACCGGAGTTCCGCTGTGGTGACCCCTAACCGGGAAAAGCCAAAAGAAACAACAACAACAGTAGGTTAAGTAACAATTGACAAGTCTAGAGAATATCACACACATATATATGCTATGAAAGTGAGGGGAGAGGGAGGTATAAAGGTATATGAAGAAAGTACAAGGAAGTAAAGAGTAGAATAGGGAAAATGAGTTAAAGTTGAGAAGAGAAGAGGCTAGATCAAGTGGACATTGCACTCCTGATCACTGGCAGCTGTGAGAAACAGAACAGAACAGAAGGCCATTATCCAAACCACTCTTGCCTATATTCAGCTTTCAAAGTCTTACAAATTGTAGTTGATACTCATACAGGTGTGGGATGTCCTCAGTCCTAAATTCCTTAATCCAGTGGTTGAGTATATCCAACTTCCTCTTCTGTAGGTCATTCAAATGATGCCTACATTGATCTCCAGTGTGTGGGATACCAGTGACAGTAAATACAGCCTGGGCTAAACTATCCCAAGCCTCGGACTTGTACTGGGAGCCAGAACAGTCTCCTTGCAAAATCCTTTTGCTGTGGCTCTTAACTATGAGTCCAATGAATGTCCTGGACTCTGGGACACCCCACCTCTGCTCCCTAAACCTGGCACCTTCTCCACAAATGCCTGCCATGCCTACCAGCAGATCTAGAGCAATGGAGACTGATGCTTTCCCACCAATTCCAGTTATATTTACTAGAGTCCATACACTGTTTGGCAGTACTGCAGCAGTGTCAAGCAGTGAGGCATTAAACAATTGCAATTGCAGTTTCAAGGTTATTGGATGTACAGACAATTGCGTATGTGTCTTAGGCAAATGCGTAGGCCATACAAATCCAGATAGCAGAATTATACTTACAGGAATAATTGTCTATGTTTCATTCATTGCTATAAACTGCAATGTCACAACAGTGAAAAAAAGGTTGCACACCCTGTACTAGAACCCAGGACCAAGTGTACTCCAGCCCTACCGGATTAGTTACAAGGCATTCCCTAATTTAATAATCTTTCTAAATGTCTCGCTGTTAACCACCATGCAATGCCATTTAGCAGGTTTGCGCAATGCCCAATAACATTAATTTAATTCATCTGGTTTCTATATTTGGCTGTCTGGGTCTTGTCTGCTTCCTAGGTGGTCCAGTTGTCCAGTCTGTACATTGCCATGCTTTGTGCAAATGAAAAAAGCACAGCCAACCGCACCATTCATTCCCTCTCTTCCTATGATTGCTCTAAGTGATGCATCATGCAAATACTGACCCCCCCAAAAAAAAAATTACACAAACAAAGACAGAAGAGGAGACAAAGAAAAAAAAAATGGGACAAAAAATTACACAAACCAGAAAAGGAGAAAAAGAAAAAAATGTGGCAAGTAGTTGAAATGAGGGAAATCAATGTATGACATACACACATGAAAATGATGGCTCACATGAAATATGTCTACATAGATCTGGATTTGAAATGTCACTCGAATGCACTTTCAGAACACTGGATGGGTCCCGTATCCCTCTTTGTCACACAGCTTTGCAGCAAAGAACTTGAACACATTCTGCACACAACCAACTGCAACAGTATCTACAGTCATATCCAACCATACAACTGTTATTTGTACATTTATTATTTTTGGATGTAGTGCACTTAGTGATCGCACAACCTGTTATGATTATTGCTTGCAAGTATACCATTCTTTCTTACTTTTCTGTGTTAGTTGGCTATTGTTCAGTTATCTGACCAGTACTCTGAGACATGCAGTGTGAAAGCCATTCTATATCATTGGCCTTCAAATGTGTGAGGATATTAACTGGAAATAATAACATATGCAGTTGGATGTTAAGGAACACAACCTGTGAATTGTGTGCTGCTTACTTACATTTCCACATTTCCAACCATACATCTATCACTTTGTAGATCTAACCTGACACACAAAGTGGAAGTAAAGCAGCCTGCAGTGCTGTTGTGTTTTCCTTCTCCCAACCAGTAATCATTCACAGTTGATATACATTAAAACAAACACTAAGGCAGTGCCTGCACTATGTTTACATCTCCTACATGGATTAGAGTATTAGGGATTCAGCATTCTATACACAGTGAGCTGGGCAGAGAAGGGGCACTGACCACAAATCTGATCTGTGACATATAGCAATAAGTATTCTGTTTTTTTCTTATTTTTACCAGTCATTGCTTATTCTAAACATTTGTAGCACTTTTTTATTGTCTCCTGCATACTTTTTACTGTATTTTATTGCTATAAACTAATCTGGTATTAACTGGACATTTTCCCCATTTGTTAAGCATCTGTTTGTTTGTTCTGATTTCTTGCCAAGAAGTGTAGCATATAACTGATTTGTTTGCAGTTAAAAGCATTCTCTAGAGTATCCTTGCTCCTTTATATGTTTAAAACTGTTTAAGACTTTAAGTGAGTCCATTTTGATTTTTTTCAGAATTTACTGCTTTCTACACTCGTTTTATGTCATTTTTAATTTAAACTACATTTATTTAAACTGTATTTGCTTTAATATTGCTACACACAAGTGTGCTAGCTTCCACTGCATTTAAAGTGTTTTATTACTGTTTTAGCTGTTTTTTCTGCAAAAAAAAAAAAAAAAAAAAACATAAAAATGTTCTAAGCTTGTTTCCCACCTTTCCTGTAACTAGTCTAGTCCAGATACAGATTTGCCGTATCCAGGACTGTTTTGTAAGTTTCTGAGTCCCCCAGACCTTTCTGTGTTGGAGGGAAGTCTTATAGCTTATTGGTGGGAGTGGTAAGCACTAGGCAGCCTATCTACCACAAGAGGAGTGGTTTCTGGTTTAGAAATTGTAGTTTATTGGCCAGTTGGGCAGTTTTTCCATCCCTTTCAACTTTCTTTATTAAAAGCCTGTGTTTGTGCCACTTTGCATTTGTTTAAGCTCTGCTGATCCAGATTTGGGATCCTGCAGACTACAAAAGGAACAGGAAGGAGAAAGAGAGACTTTAAGTGCCTCCATTTTGATTTTTTTCTGAATTTACTGTTTTCTGCACTTGTTTTAAGTAATTTTTTAATTTAAATTACATTTATTTAAAACTATATTTTCTTTAATATTGCTACACACTCGTGTGCTAGCTTGCACTGCATTTAAAGTGTTTTATTACTGTTTTGGCTGCTTTTCTGCAAAGCAAACAAAAACATTGTATGCTTGTTTCCCACCTTTCCTGTAACTAGTCTAGTCCAGATACAGATTTGCTATATCCAGGACTGCTTTGTACGTTTCTGAGTCCCCCCAGACATTTTCTGTGTTGGAGGGCAGCTTTCTAAGTTATCAGTGGGAGTGGTAAGCAATATGTAGCCTATCTACCATAAGAGGAGTGGTTTCTGTCCCAGAAATTGTAGTTTAGTGACTGTTTGGGCAGATTTTCCATCTCTTTCAACTTTCTGGTTGAAAAGTCTGTACTTGCATGGGTTTGCACTTGTTTAACCTCCACAGATCCAGATTTGGCATTCTGCAAACTACAAGAGCAACAGGAAGGAGAAAGAGAGACTTTAAGGGCCTCCATTTTGATTTTTTCTGAATTTACTGCTTTCCGCACTTGTTTTACGTCTTTTTTTAATTTAAACTGCATTTATTTAAACTGTATTTGCTTTAATATTGCTGCACGCTCAAGTGTGCTAGCTTGCACTGCATTTAACGTTTTTATTACTGTTTTAGCTGCTTTTCTATAAAAAAAAGCAAAAAAAAAAGTTCTAAGCTTGTTTCCCACCCTTCCTGTAACTAAGTCCAGCTATAGATATGCTGTATCCAGGACTGTTTTGTAAGTTTCTGAGTTCCCCAGACCTTTCTGTGGTGGAGGAAAGCATTCTAGCTTATCAGTGGAATGGTAAGCACTAGATAGCTTATTTACCACAAGAGGAGTGGTTTCTGGTCCAGAAGTTGTAGTTTATTGGCCATTAGGGCAGTTTTTCCATCCCTTTCAACTTTCTGGTTTAAAAGACTGTGTTTGCGCAGGTTTGCACACCGTGCAATGGAGGTAAGCTGAGGTAAACTATTACCAATGCCAGAAAGTCTGCTCTTCAATTTTTCCCTTAGGACATGCTTGTTATTTACTTCTTGCTCTTTAACTAGCTTAATCAATTAGCACTTTAACAGACTTTAGTAGCATTTATTGTAGCACACTTAGGTGTTATCACCACTAGCTGTTCCTACCCATTAACAGCACCAGTACTTATTAGTTATGACCACCCCTCTGGGTATGACTGTAGGTCAATTTCCTGTGCTTTTCTCCTGCTAGCCTGGTGCACTTGGGCATTCTGTGCCAATGTAGCAACTGTCTCATGTATACAGACAACCCTCTTCTCTTACTTCCGAACACTCATACATGTGAGAGATGCACTTATATCACTAAATTGGAAGGAGTACACTCTCCAGCCAAGACCAGACTAGCTGCTCAAGAGGAGAAGGTCAACACTTGCAACTCACAACATGGAACACACAGCCATCCAAAACACCAACCATCACAACTCACACATAGAAACACAAACCATACACCCACCTTTGCGGAGGCTCTCAATAAAAAATTACCTAAACAACAGAGACTCCCGAGACAGAAATGCAGTTGACCACCCCAACACAACACCAACCCCAGAACACATAGCGCACCACCACAGTGTGCCCCTAACCTAAGCTCTTAAGGCAAAACACTTTACCCAATGTACTAATCATAGGAGACTCAAATGTGAAGCACACAGATGTCCCACTCATTAGGCTGAGCAAGAAGAAGGTGACAGTCAGTTGTCTATCAGGTTCCATAACACATGCACTTAGGTCATTCCACAACAAGTACAAATATAACTCGGTCATTGTCCATGTGGGTGCGAATGATGTACCTCCCTGGACTACATGAAAAGAGATGTGATGGAACTCTTGGATTATGTGGGCCAGGCAGTTATGACCCTAGCCCTGAGCAGTATTCTACCATCATCCAGAATGAAACTACAGTATGAGCAAAAAATGATTGACTTCAACAATTGTCTAAGTTTCTGGTGTCATTCTAAGGGGATCCAGTATCTGTCTGTCGGGAACAACATAATCGACAGACTCGATGCTTTGCCAGAGAAGGCCTGCATCTGTCACTCCCTGGGATTCTGTCTACTGGCTAAGGCTCTTGCCACCCCTATAGTGTCTTTTTTAGGCAGTGTTCCAAAGATCAAGGTTCCACCATAACTGCTACAAACAAATGCAATCTGAGGGTCATGCTGCTCAATGCTAGAAGTCTAAATCTCAAGATGCACTCGTTCGAAGCTCTCCTCAAAATGGAGAATGTTCACATATGTGCTGTAACGGCAACCTGGTTTAAAGAGACAGAAAGCACCCCTGCACTTCCAGGCTACAACTCAATCCATACCTTTTGGCCCCAGAATACATCTGGAACCTCCAAAGGCAGTGGTGTCTCCATATTCATGAAGGATACACACACCTCCACACTCGTAGTACAGCATAATGCATCCAGGATACTTCAGGTACAATTAATATTGGGTAAGATGTCGATACAAGTCATAGCCTGCTACAGAACCCCAATCATGTCCCTTGACTCTCACTCCAACTTCCTAAGCACCCTTGAATTTATCAAGGTCCAGCCCAATGCTCTCATACTGAGTGACTTCAACTACCCTTCCATCAACTGGGAAAACTATTTGAGTACCAATGTACAGGCCCAGTGCTTCCTGGAATTTATCAACTCCAATGCCCCGGACCAGCTCATTCTGACCTCCACCAGAGGAAGCAACATCCCTGACCTGGTTATCACCAACATGGAAGACCATTGCTTCACACCTATAGTCATCTCCTCCCTGGTTAAATCCAACCACAAACTGATCACCATGGAAATTTCTATCTCACCCACACCCCCCACTAAGGTGACTACCCTGAAAAACTTCTACAAAGCTGACTTTGAGCTCCTAAAAACAGAGGTGGCTAACTTCTCGGCACCCATGCCAATGGAAGATAGCTGCATGACTGTCAAATCATACACCAATGCACTGTACAAGCATGTACACAAATGCGTGGATCTCGCCATACCAAACAGAAACAAAACTCGCTCCTCCAAAAAAAAAGAAAAGGAAGCCAATCTAGTGGTCCTCAGCCATCGATGAACTCTACAACAGAAGGAAAAAACTGTTGCAGAAATAAACAATGAAGTCACAAGACTGGAAAAAACTCCCTTACCAAAAATTTGAGATCCCTTATCAAATCCTCTAAAGCCAGCTATGAAGGCAGAATTGTGGCCAACACCAAAAAACAACCACAAAGCCTTCTATAGCTATATGAAGAACCTCCAAGGCAATACCCAGATTTTCTCTGAGTTATTGCACAATGGTGCCTCCTATATTGAGCCAACAGATATAGCCAACATGCAGACTGACAGATTCAGTGCCAGTGTTACCCCTCTCTTCTCAAAGGCCCTATCACAATACCAGAAGAAAGCCTGGTACCCACCATTTCTGCAGCACAGGTAAAAGCTGCATTGTCCAAAGCCAAGAATACAGCATCCATGGGACCTGATAATATCCCTGGCTACATCCTACATGAACTACAAAATGAACTGCCACCACACTGTTGTGCCCTGTTCGATCACAGCCTCACCTCAGGCTTTGTCCCTAATGAATGGAGCACTGCCACAGTCATCCCTTTCCACAAAGGGGGGGGGACTACAGACCCTGGGAACTACCGCCTCATTACCCTGACGAGTTTGGTATGCAAAGCTATGGAGCGCATCATCATGCAACTGCTCAACAAAGATATAGGCAATCTCCAGACTCTTGATCCCACAAAGTTTGGCATCATCAAGGGAAGATCCTGCCTGCTGAACCTGGTTGACTTCTTCGAGGCAGTCACCATGGCTGTGGATGAGGGTAAGACAGTGCATACAGCCTACATTGACCTGGCCAAGGCCTTTGACACCATTCCCCACGTGGGTATCATTGATAAACTCACCAAACTAGGCATCAATTCTTATATCACTAGATGGGTTGCAAATTGGCACACAGACAGGACTCACAGCATGAAAGTTGTGGACTCCAAGTCAGACTATTGACCAGTCACAAGTGGAGTCCCACAGGGTCAGTCCTGGGCCCTCTCATGTTTGGCATCTACTTCTCAGAAGTCCAGCCCAACACAGAGGGACTCTGGATGACCAAGTTCAGTGATGACTGCAAGCTAGGAGTCATTATCAACTTCCCAGGTGATGCAGACATCCTACAAAAGGGCCTCTCTGAGACCAATGCCTGGTGTCGGAACCATGGTCTTAAGTTTAATGCCAAAAAATGTGTTGTCATCCCCCTTGGATAAAACTCAGTTCCCACGAATTACCACGTCGATGAGAGCCCACTTAACACTGAAGGGGCTATAAGAGATCTGGGCACACAGGTTGACAGCCACCTCACCTTCGACCACCATGTTTCCACTGTGGCCAGAAAATCCTTCTATATGGAACATGTTATGACGAAAGGGTTCGCATCCAGAAAGAAAGAGGTCATCATCTTTCTCTACTCATCCCTCATTAGACTAATCATCGAATATAATGCCCCTTTTGGCATGTACCTGACCAGACACTACAACAGCTGGAGAGGACACAAAAGTACCTCACAAAAAGGATCTTAGGCCTTAAACACATGTCCTACATGGACAGACTCAAGAAACTTCAGCTGTTCTCAGTCTCTTAGCTTTTACTCAGAGGTGATTTCTGCTTGACTTACAAAGCCATGTCTGACCCAGCCCTACTTGAAATGCTACACCTAAAGAAATCTCAATCCCCCCACCCCACATGGTCCAGACACCACAACCTCACTACCACAATCAACAGAACATGCTGGAGGGACAGGCTCATCTCCCAAAGACTGCCCATACTCTGGAATAAGCTTCCCATTCATGTCGAGCAGAGCACCTCACTGCCCCTCTTCAAGAGAAATCTCAATGAGTGGATGGGTAACAGAAAGTTCACCCCAGGGATCCCTCCATTTGCCCTACTGGAGAGAGGCACTGTGAACTAACACTGGGTGGCACGATGTCAGGGAAATGTTTTTGGGGCTAGGCTTGTAAAAGCTCCAGGGCCATTAGCCTAATACACACCTATGAACCTAATGAGTTCACACCTCATTTGCATCTTCACCATGCTAACAGCCCTGAATCTGCACCATATTTTTATATGACAACTGTGTAGCTAGGCAAACTGATGGTGAGGAGACTTGTTTATGTTGGGAAGACTGCACATAAGCTATTTCTTTGAGATATATCTGTACCAAAGATTACTGAACTTCAGAACATATGCTTGCATTTTGTCAGCCACATACTGCATATGCTGGAATGTATTTAATAAAAATCTGAAGCAAAGGCTTTTACACTTTTATCTGTATGCATTAGTTATAAGTGTATTGATAGCATGGGCATTTTTGTCAAGCCATTTCACAGGTATACTTGATTGCCAATATGTGACAATGGAATGCCCTGTGATAAATATGTACACATTTTTCAGGGATAGTTCCTTTGATATCTATTTTAACATTACAAAGATGGTTTGTTAGCAAAATGTGTCATTTGCCTGTTCTTTTTTTTTGAGGGGGGGGGGGCAAAGCTGAGATACTGTTATGGCACAAACAAGGATAGCCTGTTCTTTTGGGGGTGCAAAGGTGAGTTACTGTTATGGCACAAACAAGGCTAGACTGTTGTTTTGTGGGGGGTGCAAAGCTGAGTTACTGTTATGGCAGAAACAAGGAAAGGCTGTTTTTTTTTTGGGGGGGGCAAAGGTGACCTACTGTTATGGTACAAACAAGGAAAGACTGTTTTTTGGGGGGCAAAGATGACCCATTGTTATGGTACAAACAAGGATGGACTGTTCTTCTGGGGGGAGCAAAGCTGAGTTACTGTTATGGCGCAAACAAGGATATGTTGCTGTTGTTCTCTTGTTTTGCATCTTGACTGTTATTCATATTTCACATCTCTATACTGTTTTATGTTTCTCCAGGGAGTAATACTGACTGGTTACCTCTTCTGTTTATCTGGAAACAGTTATTTTGTACTTATGTGATACTTATGTGTATTATCCTTCTGTTGTCTTTTAGGACATCTAGGAGCATGCCACTCAGGCATGTCAACCCTTGAAGACCCCCTTCACTAATACTGAGAATCAGGAGACAGTGGATACCTTTAGGCAACATGGTGCTTTTCTGCTGGAAAGGAGATGGGGGAAATGACACGCAGGATGCAAGGATTGTTGATGATGTGAATGCCATTGGTGGCTATGGCAGGACATATGAGCAGGTGCTTCACAGGGCCACTGACATGATCACATCTGCATGGAGGAGAGCAGCTGCAGTGGGCTGTGACCAGATGTTTACTGGGCGAGGACCTGCTAGGGAACCACCACTAACACCCAATGAAGAATTCCTGGCCAATATCAGGGATCTAGACAATTCACAAGAAAATGCAGCACAGCATGTCCTGGATGTCAGAACAACAGTTTCACAGACAGCAATCACACCCCAGGAGGAGCTTCCAGGTAGGCTTTGGTATCTCAGCAGTTGAATACTCTTGCATAGTAAAACAATTGAAATCAATCCATTACTTTTATGTCACATGAATTTTGGGGGGAGGAGCTTCCAGGTAGGCTTTGGTATCTCAACAGTTGAATACTGTTGCATAGTAAAACAATTGAAATCAATCCATTACTTTTATGTCACATGAATTTTGGGGGGGGGGGTATTTAAGATTGTTGTTAGCTTAGGTTGGAGTTGTCAGCTGCATTCTTGTTGAAAGTATAGTTAATGGACATATAAATGGGTAAAAGTATTATCCCCTGTATTACTGTTAAATATGATAATGTTGCTCTTACCTTTTGTTTAACTTCTTCCAGGACCACCTGGCTTGCAGAGGGGAATATCACCTGCAGATGGCAAGCATTTTTATGCCAGTACTGTTGCAGAATTTAAAGAAATATTTTAGTGTGTGATGTTGATATCAGGCCTGTTGTGTGTATTGCTTTACTGCCTGTAATAGTGACAGCACTGTTTTCTAGCATGTATTGGACTATAGTAGTGTAGGTATTATTTTTTTCCTGTGTTTGTTGCTTTTCATTACAGGTGATCGTGACAGTGGAAGTGTGGGCCCTCTGCCACCTGATGTCAGTGTATCAGCAGACTCTGATGATGATGATATCCAAACAGAGGAACAGTCAAGGATGGGCTGCAGAGATTGAATCTGACACTGAGGTTGACACGTGGCTATCCCCTGTCATTCCATAAGATACAGCCAGTATGCCTACATCTACCCATTCCAGTGAGCCCCCTGATATTGGACAGGTGGAGGATGAGGCCATTGATCAGGGAAGGGTGGCTACTGCAGCTTCAGTGCCTGTTGACTCTGGCCATAGCCAAAGTGTGGGTGAGGTACCAAGCAGGAGAGGTTGATAGGGGTACTCAGAGGGGGCCTACTATCCATCCTCCATCTGGTGCAGGTGTCTCTTCCTGTGTGACTCAACATATGTTTAGGCCCATCATGAAGGCACAAGCATGTTCCCATAGGTGCTCCAGACAAATGCTCAGGGTTGTAGATGTGGCACAGGCTAGCATGCATGACTGCCTCCACCTTGTTGCCGATTCAATGGATCAGATGAATGACACGAAACGAGGAGAATTTGTGATGGACCGAGGAGTGTCTGTCATGGAACAAGTGTTATGTGTGATGGAACACCTGCTGAGAGGGGAACAGCATCCTTGTGAGGGTAGGTCAGCCACATCATTTGCAGCTGGCTAACATGGCCATGCCCGAACATTCTGTCCATGTAGACTCCTTGCCATGTCTGTATTCCGAAAAGTTTTGGAATTCATAGGAAAAACCAGCACAGAGTCTACACAGTTGTTTTATAGCTTGTTGAATAACTCCACTGTGTTGGATTGGTTGATTAGCATGCAATTCAGCTGCTTATGCTGTAATTAGCATGCCATGTTTTTTATCTTGTTTTGTACAGAAGTGTGAGCCTCTACACAGTGCTTACTGAATCTAAAACTCATTGCTACCATGTGCGTGGTTGAAAATAACTGGTTTATTGAATACCCCGAAAATTTTTACTAGAGCTTTTGTGTTACCATGTAGTGATGGATTTGAGAAAATAAAAAGTATTATATAATTACATTTGAACATTTTTAAAGGGAATGAAACTATTTGTTTTATTTATTTATTTATTTGACATTTGATAACTGGGAAAGTCCGTCTGGGTTAGAACCCCATTTTCAACTAAGGCCTCGGGAGAAAAGCACCACAATAGAAAATAAAACATAGCAAAAAATATTAGAATGTAAAACATGACATTTAGCATAACATTTAAAGCAAGATAAGAGTTAATATACAGGTGAAAACAGAAATAGGGTGTATACAAACATTTGATTATGAAAAGCTTTACAAGCATAACTAATAAGTTGGTATTTTAGAAGCATATGTATAAACCATGCTCCCACTAACTAGTAACAAAAAGCAGGTATACAGGTGTAGAAAAATACACAGTATACAAAACAGACTTTAGAAGCAAATCTAACATGTAGGTGACATACAAAAAACACTGACATTTGTGATTTCAGACATACATTTTTCAGACAAAGTTCAACTGGAAACAGCAAATAGTGCATTTTTCATGAGAGGCATAGTTAGATCATGATGGACCTAAAAAATAGATGAAAAAGTGCTAAGTGTAGGGATAGAGGGGAAGACAGAAAAGAGTGGAAATAGGAGAGGGTATCTGTAGTGAAGTAGTAGGGGGGTGGGAGTTAGTTTAGATGAGGACTGATGAATAGAAGGGGAGGATGTTAAGGAAGGAGGTCATGGGAGTGTAGAGGGTTTGTATAAGAATAGTGTTTAAGATTTGAGGCGAGAGAGTGGTCGAAGGATAATTGAACTAGCAAAGACGTTTATAGTAAGTTCGATGACAAACCTTCATTTGTATTTAAGGTAAATAGTAATTTAAAATATTTTTTAGAAAATTGGAAGGTTAAAACTCCTGTTTACAAGCCAAAAGTTGGTACAGTTAAGTGGGGGAGATGTAAACAATGCTTATGCATGATAAACACTACTAACCTAATCCTTCACAATATTTTTAAAACTAAGGTAAATTTTCAGCATGGGAACTGTAATACTTCAGAAGATGTTTATTTAGCAAAATGTTTATTATGACTGGCATTGTATGTTGGAAAGACTGAATGTCTCCTGAAAGAAAAGAATTTATGAGCATTTGCAAGACATCAGTAAGGCTAACCCAAAAACTGCATTATATAAACATTCCCTAAGTTGTGTATTTTTTAAAAAATTCCTTTTTGGTATTTTAGAAGATGTGCCTACGGATGCTAGTGGTGATACTTGGAAGACTCTTACAGGATAGAAAGAGCAGCTTTGACAGTTTCGCTTGAATGCCCATAAATATCCAGGTAGTAATGAAGTGGTGTCTATTGCACCCCTTCTTAAAATGATATCTGTTAAATTATAGAATTATTTTTAATGAAACAATTTTAATAGTATTTTTTTATTTATTTTGTATTTACTTGCATGACATCATTTTATATTATGTTGTTTAAATGCACTTATTTTAGTTGTTTCTTGTTGTATCCCTAAGATACTATTGGTGATGATTGGGTGGAATTATTTAAAGACATGGGGAACTGTGAATCTGTGTGTTCGAGTACAAAAGTGCAAACATTTAGAATGGTTTGGTCTTTCCTTTGTTGGTTCCTGTTTCGCTGCACTTTTTGCAACACAGATCCCTCATTTTCTGATAGTTCTGTCAGTTAACGATGTCAGGCATCTCTGTGGCTCACATGAAATGGCCAAGAGCAGCTGTCTAATGATAAGTAGCAAAAGAGGGGAGGAGTAGTTTGCAAAAATTAAAACTACACAAATTAACATTATTTCCTGCTTCTTTTACTTTTGCTTACATGATGGAAGAAATTGAATTTATACCCAGTACATGCCACTCCTACAGTAGGAGTTCATTTGGTCATAGGGGGATCAACCAGATAATGCATTATTATGGAAAAAAATGGACTTTTACTTATTTTTTCCAGTCGTAACTATTATATTTTTTTGGTTGCACTTAAAGATGCACAGTCAAGGAATATAGTGATTGTTTATCATTAAGTTCTAACCTAAGAAGTTCAACTTATTTTTTTTTTAGGAACACACACAAAGGCTGTACGCTTGCTTGGGAGAGATTATTTTTTATTACAGAGTTCTCACTGTAGGCACATACATGACAATTGCAAAAATGGTGCTATAGGTGCAATAGAGTTAACATGGTCAGACAATGCTGAACTCAGCCATAAGTACACATTGTACACCATAAGTACAACTACCCCTACTAACTCTTTACAATATAGCAAAGGCCAAAAAACATTCATACAAACTTCTGTTATCTTCTTCTTCTTCTTTCGGCTGCTCACATTAGGGGTCGCCACAGCAGATCAACTGTTTCCATTTCTTCTTGTCTTCTGTATCTTGCTCTGTCACACCAACCACCTGCATGTCCTCTCTCACCACCTCCATAAACCTTATCTTAGGCCTCCCTCTTTTCCTGTTACCTGGCAGCTTCATCCTTAGCATCTTTTTCCCAATATACTCTGCATCCCTCCTCAGCACATGTCCAAACCAGCGTAATCTTGCCTCTCTGCATTTGTCTTCAAGCCTTCCAACCTGGGCTTTCCCCTCTAATATACTTATTTCTAATCCTGTCCATCCTTGTCACACCCAGTGCAAATCTTAACATCTTCATCTCTGCCACGTCAAGCTCTGACTCCTGCTTTTTTGTCAATGCCACTGTCTCCAACTCATATAACATAGCTGGTCTCACTACCCTCTTGTAGACCTTCCCTTTCACTCTTACTGGTACTCGTCTGTCACAAATCACTCCTGACACTCTTCTCCACCTACTCTATCCTGCCTGTACTCTCTTCTTCACCTCTCTTCCACACTCACCATTACTCTGAACTGTTGATCCCAAGTATTTAAACTCATCCACCTTCGCCACCTCTACTCCCTGCATCCTCACCATTCCTATATCCTCCCTCTCATTCACACACATATATTCTGTCTTAGTCCTGCTGAGCTTCATTCCTCTTCTCTCTAGAGCATATCTCCACCTCTCCAGGGTCTCCTCTACCTGTTCCCTACTCTCACTACAGATCACAATGTCATCTGCAAACATCATAGTCCACGGGGACTCCTGTCTGATCTCATCTGTCAACCTGTCCATCACCATTGCAAATAAGAAAGGGCTCAGAGCTGATCATTGATGTAATCCCACCTCCGCCTTAAACGCATCCGTCACTCCCACCTCAGACCTCACAGCTGTCACACTACCCTTGTACATATCCTGTACCACTCTTACATACTGCTCTGACACTCCCAACTTCCTCATACAATACCACAACTCCTCTCTAGGCACCCTGTCATATGCTTTCTCTAAATCCACAAAGACACAATGCAACTCCTTCTGACCTTCTCTGTACTTCTCCATTAACACTCTCAAAGCAAACATCGCATCTGTAGTGCTCTTTCCTGGCATGAAACCATACTGCTGATCACTAATCATCGCCTCCCTTCTTAACCTAGCTTCCACTACTCTTTCCCATAACTTCATTTTAATCCCTCTGTAGTTACTACAGCTCTGCACATCACCCTTATTCTTAAAAATCGGTACCAAAACACTTTTTCTCCATTCTTCAGGCATCCTCTCACTTTCCAAGATTTCATTAAACAATCTAGTTAAAAACTCCACTGCCATTTCACCTAAACACCTCCATGCTTCCACAGGTATGTCATCTCGACCAACAGCCTTTCCGTTTTTCATCCTCTTCATAGCTATCCTTACTTCCTCCTTGCTACTGCACTTCATGATTCACTGTCCGCACATCATCCAACCTTCTCTCCCTCTCATTCTCTTCATTCATCAGCCCCTCAAAGTACTCTTTCCATCTGCTCAACACACTCTCCTCTCTTGTGAGTATGTTTCCCTCATTATCCTTTATCGTCCTTACCTGCTGCACATCTTTACTAGCTCGGTCCCTCTGTCTAGCCAATCAGTACAGGTCATTTTCTCCCTCCTTAGTGTCCAACCTTTTATACAACTCTTCATATGCCTTATCCTTAGCCTTTGCCACCTCTCTCTTTGCCATGCACCTCATCTCCCTATTCTCTTGTCTACTTTCTTCATCTCTCTGACAATCCCACTTCTTCTTCGCCAACCTCTTTCTCTGTATACACTCCTGTATTTCTTCATTCCACCACCAGGACTCCTTGTCCTCCTTCCTCTTTCCAGATGTCACACCAAGCACCTTTCTAGCCATCTCCCTTACTAGCTCTGCTGTAGTTACCCTGCTATTCGGTAACTCTTCACTGTCACCCAGTGCCTGTCTTAACTCTTCCCTGAACATCACCTCACAATTACCCTTTTTCAATTTCCACCATTTGATCCTTGGTGCTGCTCTCACACTCATCCTCCTCTTCTTGATCACCAATGTCATCCTACAAACCACCATCCTATGCTGTCTAACTACACTTTCACCTGCCACCACTTTACAAGCTCCAATCTCCTTCAGACTGGCCCTTCTACATAAGATATAATCCACCTGTGTGCATCTTCCTCCACTCTTGTATGTCACCCTATGCTCCTCCCTCTTGTCAAAATACGTATTCATCACAGCCATGTCCATCCTTTTTGCAAAATCCACTACCATTTGACCTTCTGCATTCCTACTCATCACTTCCTCATCCCCTCTGTTCCCTTCACCAACATGCCCATTAAAATCTTCTCCAATCACCAGTCTCTCTCCCTTGGGTACAGTCATCACCACTTCATCAAACTCACTCCAAAATTTTTCTTTCTCATCCATCACACACCCAACTTGTGGAGCATACACACTAACAACATTCATCATTAAACCATCAATTTTCAGCTTCATAAACATCACTCTGACACTCTTTTCACCTCCAAAACACTCTTAGCATAATGTTCCTTCAGGACAATGCCTACGCCATTTCTCCTCCCATCCACACCATGATAAAAACAATTTGAAACCGCCTCCGATACACCTAGCCTTGCTCCCCTTCCATCTGGTTCTGTTATAAAGTACTATATTTCCAAGCCTGGACATCAACACTGCTGCCAAATATCCTTTCTGTACCATAATCGTGGGTCAAACCTCACACACTGGACAAAGTATTTGGAATTCTAGGCTATGAAATTATTTGCAAGGACTGAAATGTCAACAGACTGGGTGTACTAGCCACTGGATGTACTTTATTAATGCTCGAGTTTCATCATCTTACTACCAATCTCTTGACAGGCATTACACGTGTGATCAGCACTGTGTTTAAAACAAAGAGGTATTTGTCTTTAGAACTCCACTGCATCCTCCAATGTGGGGTATATGCCCTACAGTCCCATCAACAAATGCACTACTTGGAAATAAATATACCACTCCAAAGTCGTACAACCTGAAAGAATGTATATTTATAGACACAGTCTATGTATGCTAAGAAAGAGTGTTTTATGCACTGATCCTATATAGAATATGTGTCTCTCTTGTACGAAAATAGTCATAGCGGTTCTTCTATGGAACTGTTAAAATTATTAATACATAGGCATTCTATTTCCAATCTCAAAAATTTTAGAAAAGAGTATTCACAAAACAGTTCTACCACTTCTTACAAAAAATAACAATCTTCCCTGCTCATCATGGTTTCCTTCCTGACCATACACCAAACAGGTACTATTAAATAGTTTTATATGAACTGAATAAGAAAAAACGAAATCAGGGACAACACATATCATAGCACGTCTTAGATCTGTCCAAAGCATTCACACAGTCTCCCCAAACATTATTATTTAATAGGCGAGCCAAATGTGTTATAGATTTCTTAAGCATATCTACTTGGAGTAGATACTGCAATCTTACCTGCAGAGATAAAGCCTCTTTTTCCATGAGAACAGCATGAACTTTCATTCCTAGGTGCTGATTTTTCCCAGGTGTTTCATAATCAATAGTGATTTACTATTACAGTGACTAAAACACTCAGCAGTGAACAACTTATGTGCATGACGGAGATCACAGTCACTTGAAACTAGAAGGACAAAATCATTCACAAATAATAAGAAATCAGTTCTCATATCCTCAATATCCAACCTGCCCAAAACCTCATCTACTTTGAAAACCAGTCTCTGAAAATCAAGAACAGGAGGGCTGGTAAGGGACACCATTTGCAAAGTCCTCGTCCTCCTCCTATTTTGAATATATTCAAATTAATGGCAAGAATGTAAGCTACCAGAATAGAACTTGAACTTCTTTTTCCTTAATGATATAATACACTTTACTAAGTTCCATACAATACAAAGATAGGAGTGGTGACATCAGAATCCTAGCTTCCGTTTAATCACATTCTTTAGGAATCGTTTCATTTGCAGCATACACACTAGTTTTCAGATTTCCATTTGTACTATTCTTCTCAGAATTACTGGAGTCAAATCTGGCTATGTGCTCCTTCTTCTACATCTGAAACAAGTTAAAGGAAAACTCCACTCTCTCATACATTTTAACTCAATTAGGTTTCTTTTCCTCCCTACAATATGGTTCCAGTATTGTGTAGGTACCAGAAACCGGCTTGTACTTTTTAAAACTTTTATTTCCTTGTATTGGAGCGAAAGGAAGGCAAAGCCCAGCTACTTTTTTTAAACCATCAAATTCTCACATACTTTGCAAAGAAATTTGTCTCCACCTGCATCACATACCATAGACACAGTTAAATTGGTGGTTTACCCTGCCAGGTACTGCTATCAGTCTTAGATGAGCAACTGTTTTCCACTGTTTTTATTGCAGAGGAGAGGAGAACTTAACACACTCCTTTCATAGCAAAACAAAGCAATTAGGTCAGTCATAGGTTTAAAGGCAATTCTCAACTCTTCTGACAAATTTACATAAGCAGCAACACAGTACTGAAATGCTAAACTTTAAATGTTATTTATAATAGTTTATATGTTAAGATAACTTAAATGTAGTATCAAAGATTTCTGTGACATTTAGAGAAAAGTCAGAAAATATTTTTTTCTTGTAAAGTATCAGTACATTTACCATTTTCAAGCACCCCCCCCCCCCACACACACACACACACACAGGCCAGAACTGCACAGTCAGGTGGC
The DNA here is from genome assembly GCF_019279795.1 of Protopterus annectens. Classification (NCBI taxonomy): domain Eukaryota; kingdom Metazoa; phylum Chordata; order Ceratodontiformes; family Protopteridae; genus Protopterus; species Protopterus annectens. The sequence continues at coordinate 563,811,157 of NC_056745.1, forward strand.
AATCCTATTAACTAGGTACACTGATGCTGTTCATAAAAAGGTCTTTTATGTCTTTTTGTGACATCCTCCCAGAGGGGGATGCATATCTGGTGCATGCAGATCCACTGTAAGAGATTCCCACTGACTTTGAGTCAGTCCTTACATTGTTAGAGTGCAACCATAATATACAGCTGAATTTACTTTAACATACATTTACCATGTTCCCTTGCATTAAAAACACTAAGAAAAGGAAATCAGAAGTACTTAACTGTGTTTAAATGCATACACACACACACACACACACACACACACACACACACACACACACACACACTTTTGTACTTAAAACCAAAAACGGATACTCAACTGATATAAAACGACCAACAAAAGCAAAATATCAGCAAGGGAGGACCGCAACCACCAATTTAATCACGACCAACAATTTTTACTTTATACTCATACACATATACAGAAACACAAACTCACACACACACTATATATATATAATATATATATATATATATATATATATATATATATATATATATATATATATAATATATATATATATATATATATATATATATATATATATATATATATATATATGCGTGTGTGTGTGTGTGTGTGTGTGTGTGTTTTGTGCGCGTGCGCAATGTGTGCATACAATGAATTATTTATAATAAACATCAAAGTACAATTAAGCATTATTAATGTATACATTCAAGTAAATGTTGCTCAATGATTTACTTGGCCACTGTCACACTTTGGTTGTGTTGCACGTGCAGTCTTGGTCAATGTCTTTATGTCAGTATTTTTTTTCTTTGTTGTTAAGTGCATTTAATAATTGTTATTATCTTTGCCAATGTAGCCTAAGTTGTGGGTGAAAAGGGTCCTGGAACCAGTTTACTTTCCTGGTTACCAAAGTATAAATAAATGTGAAATAGAAAAAAGGAGGGTGAACATGACAGAAATAATTGAGGAACTAGTAAAACACATTTTAAGTCTGCATCATTCATGAGAGAGAAAAATCCTCTCACTGAAGGCATTAGGAAGTAGCAGCCAAAGTTTAGAGTCCTACTACTTGTCACTTGTAAATGTAAAGCAAGGATTATTTACTGCTGTAAGAGTTTTTACATCTCAGCATAAGAGTGTGAGGGAGGGTCGTCAAATCTTTTAGGACTACAAAATATTCCTCTTACAAAAAAATGTTATTTATCTACTTTCTTTGGTGCAAGTAGCTAACAGCTATTTATAGTATAGAACAAGCTCTGACAGACGCATAAATTAGGCTCAGTCAGGTAAACATAGAAGCAGCTCTATTATAGAAGGTGTGTTTAAATGACAGTGCTTCACAGTCTTGCCATTCAGTCTTAATGATATGAGAAAACTGCACCACTTCCTTATGTGTAGCATGAGTCATACAAAGAGGACTTGAAATGTATTCTGGGAAGAAGGAATGAAAGCAAGAAAACAAGATCACGTTACCAAGGCAGGCCCCATCATCTGCCATTTTTAGAGAAACACATTAAAAATGTAAAAGAAGCACTTGGAGTGATTTTGAGGCATTAAAATAGCTCAAAAACAAAGATACAATGGAAAATATGTTTTCGAGTTCTAAGGGGGAGTTTTCCTTTAAATTTTATTTTGTAGCTTGTATCAGTTTGTTGCTTATGTGTTGGTGTCTTGTGCCAAACAAAGGCTGAGTGTAAAACTTGTCATTTTGGATTAGTGCTGTACCTTGGTTAACAAAGTTAAAATACATTCAGTAAAATCAATAATTGCTTCACACATGACTGCAATTGTACAGTTCTTTATTGCAACTTTAGATTTTGAAGCAGACATGGTTGTTTCAACCAATATATCTGGAGTAGGGACTTCATTTGTCTGCAACCTGTGGGTCTTGGATTCGATATCGGATCAGAGCTGGCAACTATTTATACAGCTATGGATCTGAACTCCAAGCTCCTCCCCTCACCCGTACTCCCTTGCCAACCCCAAATGACCTCAGATCTAGTTTGCCGCTCTAAAGTGTGTCAGCTGGATTGTGAGCTCCTGGCAATTTGTTATAGATAAGTGAATTTTTCTCAGTCTTTTTTTCATAATTTAATCAGTGTGAGTGTGCTAGGTTTTCTTTAGCCTGTTAACTTTTAAATTTTAGTTTTTTTACCCTCCCCTCGCTGGTCGTTAGTGTGTGCTTGTGTGTGATTGCGTTTGGGGCCTAGTGTGTTTGTGTAGCCTTAGTTTAGGTATGGCAGAGGCCCCTAAGCCTATTTTTTCTAAATACACCAAGTGTGGCCATAAGCTCTCTCTGGCAGATGGCCACACTCGGTGTGTTTGGTGCCTTGGGGTTGAAGACCTGTCCTCAGGCTGCACCATTTGTGCAGCGTTCAACCCCAGGGCACTGAAAGAGCGGAGGTCGAAGCTGATCCTGGCAGGACTTCTGCCCCCGGATTTGGCTTCGGCCTCTGCTCCTCCCGTGGCACCTCCTCAGCCTGTGGTGATGGCCACTCCTGCCCCCCTTCCCCTGGCCGGGATTCAAACTCCCACTAAAGTGCCGGAGGACAGAGAGGCCAGGAGGGAGAAACGGAGGGAGAAGCATCACAAGCAGAGGGCAGAGGCCTCCGCTTCGGCCCCCCCAGCTAAGTGGGCTTCTCCCTCCATGGCTTCCAGGTCTCCCCCTCCTCCTCAGCTCTGATCTCCTTGCTTCTCCCTGGGACCCTAGGAGGAGGAGACCTGATCTCCGTCGAGGTCATCGAGGCAGCATTCCAGGCCTGCCTCGGTGGCCTCTTCGAGATCAACCTACAGCCTGTCTGATGCAGACTTGGACCGGATGATGAGGATGTTCATCCAGGCCCAGCTGCAGATGGGAGTGCTCTTGCCTCCACCCCTTTGGGTGGGAGCTCGACACCTTTCTTTGTTCCGATTGCTCCTTCTCCGACCCGCTTCCCAGGTTCGAAGCACTCGGAGCCGGGCAGCATCGGAGCCGGGGGTGGGTCGGCGGCGACAGTACTGAGTACTTCGGATCCGACCCTGCCCTCGAGTCTGTCGGTTCCATTGTTGGATCCGACCTCTCGGAGCCGTGGGGCGAGCTTCGGATCCGAGGGATTCAGTGTGCCTTTGGCTCCATCCAGGTCGGAGTACACTGGTCCCTTGGATCCGACGGTCTCGGCGCCGGTTCCAATCCCTTCATCGGATCTGAGTGGGAGTCGACTTTCGGAACCCAGGGAGTGCGGCTCCCCCTCGGCCTTTGATGCAGTGGAGATGGCTCTGTCGAGAGCATCCGGACCCCTGGCCCTTGTCTCGGCTCCACCCTGCGCTCCCTCTCTGCTGGGTCAGGCTCCCATCACCCAGCCACAGGGACAGCCTGCTTCAATGTCCCAGGTTGTTTCATTGGAAAGGATGTTGCTGGTGAGACCTCCTCGGACAGCCCTCCCGAGGAAGTGCCTCGCAAGCACAAGTGTAAGAGGAGGCACGTAGACTCCCCTGAGTCCTTAACAGAGGACACGGACTTGGATGAAGGGGAAGGCTCCCCAAGGTCACCCCCTGAGGATGTCTCCTTTGCAGACATCATGGAAATGCTCAGGATCGGGGGGGTGGTCTGCCCCCAAGGCTTCCTCCGACGAGTCCGTGTTCCTGGAGGCATTCGAAGCAGGCCCGTCTACCTCTTGGGTGTGCCCTCCGGCTGACCCCCTGGTGGATCTTATTACCACCAGGGCATGGAAGGAGCCGGGCACTGTGGAGCCAATCCCTAAATGCCTGGATAGGATCTTGAGCCCCCCCCGCAGACCGGTCCCACTGGAGCAAGGGTCCCCTCGTAGATGCCATGTTGATGGCGGCAGCCACTAAGAGGGAACTAGCTCAGGAGAGCCCCTCGGTCCATCCACCGAGCAAGGAGTCTCGCTCGATGGATCACCTTGGGAAGTGGGTATTTAGTTCAGCGACCTTCTCAGTAAGGTCCCTGAACTACATGGCACATGTCATCAGGATGCAGCGAGATCCTATTAAAGAATACGCTGCTTCCCCCCCAGAGTCCATGTCGGCGGAGGACAAGCAGTTGTACTCCACTCGTATGGCCACTCTAAGATCTATTTCCAATACCTCTATGCGGCTGTTGTCCCACGCCACTGAGGGAGCCGCTAGAGCTAGCGGAGTGGGCCAAGTTATGAGATGCCAGGCCTGGCTCCGACATTGTGACTTCGCGGAGCCCTTTAAGGCATCCTTTGTGAATGCCCCCTTTGATGGTTCTGCCTTGTTTGGCAAGACCGTTCGCGAGACACTTGTCCAGAGTGAGAAGGACGGGAAGACATTGTCTGCCATCGGAGTCCGCTTCTCTGCTCCCCAGAGTTCCTTCTCCAAGAACCAAAAGGGACAGAAGAACATGTGTTTCCGGAAATCGCAACATTGCCAACCCGCTCCGGACAACCAGTCCTTCCGTGGCAGAGGAGGACAGGGAGGATGCTGCCCTAGAGGCAGAGGGACCCCGAGAAATTTTGGGTCCAGAGAATCTTTCTCTGATCGGCCCACACAACAGCCCTGAAGGGTTGCCCGACTGCTCCACTCTGGAGGCAGTTGGGGGGCGCTTCTCGAGGCACCTGGTGGCATGGGAGTCCATCATGTCAGACCGCTGGGTGCTTCGTATCATATCCAGAGGTTACAAAATCCCAATGCAACATGTCCCCAGACTCAGAAACCTCCCCGATGTACCACCCAGTCAGAGGGAGGCTGCAGCCACAGAAATCCAGCAGCTGCTAGAGAAAAGAGCCATCCAACCCGTCCCCCCAGACCAGCTCGGATTAGGGTTTTACTCCAGGTTCTTTCTGGTGCCAAAAAAGATGGGGGACTTGAGACCAATTCTAGACCTTTACCTCCTGAACCTGTCGGTAACCAAGGAAAAATTCTGAATGGTCACTCTTCAATCCATTCTCCCCCTCTTGCGGGAGAACGACTGGATGTGCTCAATAGACCTCAAGGATGCATACTACCACATTTTAATGGACAGGCAATCCAGGAGGTTTCTCCGCTTCCGGCTGGGAGCCAGCCACTATCAGTTCAGGGTCCTTCCCTTTGGCTTCATCACAGCCCCCAGGGTGTTCACCAAAGTTTTAGCAGTGATAGCGGCCCACCTGAGACTCCAGAGAATGCAGGTCTTCCCGTAACTGGATGACTGGCTCCTGACTGCCCCAACAAGGCATCTACTCTGCTCAGCCAGAGATTTTTTTCTTCGCCTAGCCCCCCAGTTAGCATCATGATCAATATGGACAAATCCTCCCTTGCTCTGACACAAGTGATAGACTTCATAGGGGCCAGAATAGATACAAGAAGTCTGCGAGCCTACGTCACTCTGGAACGACTACAGAATCTGAGTTTGCATGTGTGGGCCATCCTCCAGTCAGAAGCTCCACCCGCGGAATTGGTCCTGAGGGCACTGGGCTCTATGGCAATGGCAATTACACTCCTTCCATGCGCTCGCCTAAACATGAGGGTACTACAGTGGACCCTTCAAGTACAATGGTCCTTTCAGCTTCTTCCTCTCAATCACCCTGTCTCTATCAGCAAGGCTTGCAGGAGGGCCCTGTGATAGTGGCTTCATTCCCCACACCTCCATACAGGTCGCCCCTTCTGTGCTCCACCTCCTCTCGTCACGGTGACCACGGACGCTTCTCGCCTCGGGTGGGGGGGGCATTGCTCAGGCAGAACAGTCCAAGGCACATGGAATGACACAGAGACCTCCCTGCATATCAATGTTCTGGAGATGAGGGCAGTGCTGTTGGTGTTGCAAGCACTTCACAACCTTCTTCCCGTAGGAACTATTGCGATACAGATGGAAAACATGTCAGTTGTCTGGTATATCAATAAACAGGGGGGAACCAGGTTTTACCCTCTCTGCCGAGAGGCCATGAGAGTGTGGGAATGGGCGATCTCCACCAACCGCTTTTTGATCACAATGCACATTCCGGGACGGTCCAACATTCTGGCGGACAAACTCAGCCGCACTATCCTTTCCCCTTACGAGTGGTCTCTCAACTCCCGAGTAGCGAAGTGGATTTTTGCAAAATGGGGGCAACCCTGCTGCGATCTTTTTGCCTCTCCCTCAAATACAAAATGCGACAGCTTCTTTGCCCTGATTCCCCCACCAGGGGAAGCCCCAAGATACGCTCTAGTGCATGCTTAGCCACCCGGTCTACTTTCTGCCTATCCTCCCTCTACCCCTGATGCTAAAGATGTTACAGAAAGCCTCTCGGTTGGGGAGCAAAATGATCCTCATTGCCCCATTCTGGCCTCGACAAACTTGGTTCCCTTACCTGTGGTCTCACTTGGTGAATCCTCCCTGGATTCTGGATCCCAGCCTGGATCTGATCTCCCACTCATCAGGCTTACCGACCCCGAATCTGGACAGCCTGAAGCTGACAGCTTGGCTGCTCCAGTTCCACTCTTAATTAGGACTCCTGGTATCTCTTCACCAGTCAAAGCCATCTTGGTGGCAGCGCATAAACCTTCCACCAGGAAGATTTACCGCAGTAAATGTAAGCACTTTTCCATCTGGGCAGAACATCATAATCTGGACCCCTTCACTGCTCCGCTAATGTCTGTTTTGGACTTCCTTACCGGGCTTTTTCAGCAAGGGGCTAGCTGTTCGACAGTCAAGGTACAATTGGCAGCCATCTCCCATTACCACATAGGACACGAGACAGGTCCTTTGATGTCAGCTAAATTATGTAAAACCTTCCTCCAGGGTACTTTTCTGCTCAGGCCCCCTATCAAAGAAGCCATACCCCCTTGGGACCTATCGCTAGTTCTTCAGGCCTTGACTGCTTCTCCCTTTGAACCAGCTGCCTCGGCTGATCTTAAATACCTGTCTTGGAAAACAGCATTCCTGGTAGCCATCACTTCTGCGAAAAGAGTTTTGGAACTTCAAGCTCTTTCCGTAAAACCCCCTTACTTGTTTTTTCATCAAGATAGAGTGTACCTCAGGACCAATCCGTCCTTTCTACCTAAGGTGGCCTCAGAAACCAATATCAATCAGTCCATCAATCTTCCTGTTTTCTTCCCTAATTATCAAAATAAAGGAGAATACAAGCTGCATTCATTAGATGTGCACAGGCAGCTGCATTTCTATATTCAAAGGACTGCTGGTCACAGACAATCTGATCAGCTGTTCATTTCCTTTGCCAAATTCAATTTAGGTAAAGCCGTTTCGAAGGTCACCTTATCACACTGGATTTCCCAATGTATCCTTCTACCTTATGAGACTTCTGAGAGGCCCGCACCTCAAAGGGTTCGTGCACATTCCACTCGCTCCATATCTACTTCTACTGCATTCAGATCTAGAGTCCCCTTGGATGATATTTGCTCAGCAGCCACTTGGGCCTCATCTCATACCTTTATTAACCACTACAAACTGGACGTCATTTCCAGAGGGAGAGCATCCTTTGGCTCCGCAGTGCTCTGGAACATCCTTCCATGATGGCCGCCCAAGATTCAGGTAGCTGGGGACTCTGTCCCACAGGTTGCAGACAAATGAAGTCCCTACTCCAGATTAAGAAGTTATGTACTCACCATAATGTTCCATCTGAGCAGGTGGCTTCATTTGTCTGCAACCATCCCCTCCTCCTTCCCCCTGGCCTTCAGAAGAGTTAGATGATGGTATTTTTCCTGCCTTTTCCTGTTGGAATACCTTTTCAGGTATATAGGAGGGCAAACTTGATCTGAGGTCATTTGGGGTTGGCAAGGGATTATGGGTGAGGGGAGGAGCTAGGAGCTCGGATCCATAGCTGTATAAATAATTGCCGGCTCAGATCCGATATCGGATCCAAGACCCACAGGTTGCAGACAAATGAAGCCACCTACTCAGATGGAACGTTATGGTGAGTACATAACTTCCTATTCAGTGTTATATTAAACTTACTTATGTATTATTGGGTTCACTTTCCAGGACCCATTATCTCGTACTACTAGACAACAGTATAATTAAATAGAAAATGCAGTAATTCTAATTCTAATTAATTAGGTGTTTTGAACTAATTCTAATTAAAATGTCTTCATTAGAAGCTTAATTAGATAGATTTTACAATCAAAATAAAATTGCATAACAAGTTTCTGTTATGTATTTACCAGTGATTGAAATGTAGTAGTCTAACAGCGTTTTAACTTACCGTCTTACTGTAGCAGCAACCCATCCCAGTTTCAGTTCCAAATCACACTTTACCCAGTTACCTACATCTGGCATAACTTCAGTCTTCCATTTCGTGTTTACTGTTTAGTTTGATTGCAAACATGGCAGACTTTTTCAAGAAATACAGGATAATGTTGCAACTTTTTTCACTGATTTTAAACTGTTATAAACGATAATAAAATGTGAATTTCTGGACCATGTAAGGCCTGCAAGAAAAGAATGGCAAATGGAATGCAACAAGGGTGACTTCTAATTCTGTAAGTCACTCAAAGCTGTATAATCCTGGCAAATACAGGACTTATGAGGCAGAAAGAAACACGAAAAGGAAGAACCACAACAGGATCTGGATGGTATTGGTTCTCTGACTAAATATTTTCATCCGTCATTACAAAGCATTTCGAGTGACAGAGGCGATGATGTTGTCATCAAATTTGTCATGCTAGATATCCTTCCTTTGAGTCTGGTTGAAAAAAAAAGATTTTATTTTCTAATGAGTGTTGTGCAACTGTAGTATCATATTCCAACCATGTCAAAGTTTACCATGCAAGTTCATGATCAATGCAGACAGGTGATAAAAACAATTGAGAAGATGAAGAATGATTCTCAGTATTGCGGTGCCCAAGCTGATATATGGTCCAGTTGGCATATGCATGGCTACATCAGAGTAAGCCTGTCATTCATATACAACCAGAAGATGGAAACCAGACTAGTGAGCATGAAGAGGTTTTATGGGCTCACATACAGCAGAAAACATTTTTGTAATTTATAAATCTGTTTTGAAACAATTCACAAGTTGGATGACAGTTGTCAGAATAGTCACAGATAATGTCACCAATATGGTGAAGGCATTCCTGAAGCCTGCTGATGTGATAGATGTAGATGAAGAGGAGGAAGATGATAAAGATGAAGCAGGAGAAGAGGTGGAACATGTTCCAGTTGATTGGGAATGACTTGTAAAAGAGGGTAGCAGTCCAGTACCTGTGAACTACTCATGCATGGCACACACTTTGCAGTTGGTAGTTCACTCTGGACTTGCTGAAGCCTCACCAAAGATAACAATATCTTGGCCAAATGTGATACTGTGTCTTCATAAGTCATGGCAAGCTACAGAGCTGTTGGCGGCAGAAGCACCAATCAGAATTCCATCCTGGAATAGTACATGAAGGAACAGTAAGGTGTCAATTATTTTAGTAATTGTTAAGATTGAATCAAAACATGAAGGAATCCTTCAGCAGGTTTGTGATATTCTGCCATCCATAATTACTCTCACATTAAGTGACTTTGCTGTACGACGAGAAATGGAGCAGTTTTTGAGTCCATTTGAAGTGGTTGCTGTTCGCCTGCAATCTGAAGTTGTTGTGATGAGTAGTCAGATTCTACAGACAGCAGTTGGCTTGAAGAAACATATAAGACTGAACTACAGCACTGTACATCAGTCAAGTCTGGTCTATTGGCATCGCTGAGCAACAGTTGTAATTATTTGTTTTTTCAGGCACATTGCCTGCTTGCCACAGCTGTGGATCCATGATTCAAACTGAGGTGGACAACAGATCCAGGTGACGGCAACACAGCACGACAGGCATTATTGATTGAGATGCATGTACTAAGTCAATCATATAAACACTGACTGCCTGCAGGAGAAGAAGAAGTCGCCCATACACCACCACAGCAACAACCATCAGCTTCACAGTCAGACATTCTGTTTTCATACATGATAGAAAACAACAGCACACCAACAAACAGCACTGAATCAGAATTTGGATCACATTTTTATCACCATGCAGCAGCTTGGAGCCTCTAGTTTACTGGAGTAGCATTGCATGCCAAGAATCATTTCCATCCTTATACAAGTTACAGCTTAAGCACCACTGTATACCTGCTACTTTAGCAAATGTTAAAAGAGTTTTCAGTGATTTTGGCTACATTGCTTCAGCTAGGAGAAGTAGGCTTAGTGATACATCACTAGAGTTGCTTGTCATTGCCAAGTGCAAAAGAGACCAACTGATGAACATTACAATTTGATGGTTTTACTATTTCATGGTTTTAAATACATTGTGCTGTGCAGTTGATTATTTAGCTAAACACATGCTTTGAGATACTGTTTAACTTTTATGATTTGACATTGACTACATTGTTTTCAAGTTGAACACTTGGCTTGACAAGTTGCAACTTAAGACAGTCGGCAGTAAGTTGCTAATTAAAAATCTAACGTTTCGATTTCAACGTTTGCTAATTCTAATTAATTAGATACATCAGACAGCTAATTCTAATTAGCAAAAATGAGCTGCTAATTCTAATTTTAATTAATTAGCACTACTCAATGTGAGAATCCAATACTCTGTGTTACAAAGGTTTGAGGAATTTCTGATGCTGGGGTATATCTTATAAACTTTACTTTGTTGGAACATGGACAGCAGTTCCTCCTCAATTTACAGCACTTAAAAGTAGTCAACTTACTGTAAAGAATCTGAAAATCTCTTCTAGAAAAAAATATGAATTATTTTATGGTTATGCATTACAATGTTGGAAGCTTAAATAAAAATCATTTGATCCCTACATCGCCTAAAGCTGGTCATTTTGGTGTACTGGGCTATATGCTTACTAGCCCTATTGTGAAAGTTCACAGCACACAGCACCTAAAATAGGTAAATGTACTGTAGTTAATGTGAAAGACTGTGAGAGAAGTGGAGGAGTAGAGTCCAATCTTGGGCACTATAATTCTAGACCTTCTTGTGTTGGAAGCCAGACTGTAGTTCCTTCACTCTACAGAGCACCTAACACTGGTAATATACTACTGTACAGACTCCTACATGATCTGATAGTAGAATAATGTGATATTGGGCTGTATCCTTACAGGCCTTACTATACTATATTATATACTACAACACAGAAAAAAGGTCAATGCACCCTGGACAATCCAACAGGCTGTGTTAGAACAGGAAAGGGTGCAGGGTTAGATGATGGACTATGACCTTACAAGATTAATTGTATTAAAATGGATTGCATTTCCTTTACCTCCTTGAGCAATAATGTTAAAAGTTGTGAAAGAGAAATGATGTAACTGTCTACAGTCAAAGAAATGTTTAACATCAGGATCTCAGCATACAAGCTCAGGAAGATTTGCTTCCATACAGACCCAAAAGTCTAACTAGTCTCAAGGCCATGGAAAGAGTTAGCAAGGAAATGATTAATAAAGGCATAGAACATCTTCAAACTCTGGATCCAACCCAGTTTGGTTTCATTAAGGGCAGATCATCCCTATTTAACTTGGTGAACTTCTTTGAGAGGGTCAGCAAGGAAATGGCTGAGAGCAAAATGGTGCATACTGCCTACCTAGACTTGGTCAAAGCATTTGATATAATACCCCAATCTGGCATTGTAAGCAAACTCATGGATATTGGCATAAAGTCCTGTGTTACCAGCTGGCAATCAGATAGGACTCAGGAAGGTAGGCTAGGGTAGCCCACATTTACAAAGAGGCTAGCCACTAGCACAGTCCCTCAAGGCTCTCTGCTAGGTCTGCTCCTTTTTAGCATCTACTTCTTTGAAGTCAAGTCCAATGTCAAAGGCCTCCAGCTGACCAAGCCTGCATATGATTGCAAACTAGGAGCAATCATAGAATCTCCCCAAGATACCAACATTTTACAGGAAGGACCAACACAGACAAATAACTGGTGCCAAAGCCATGGTTTAAAAATCAATGAAAGAAATGCATAACAGTATCCTTTGGGAAGTCAGTCACCCTAGGAAATTACCAAATTGATAAAATACCCCTAACAGTAGACCCAGTAGACAGGGATTTGGGTAAGTATGTTGATAGTAACTTGGCTTTCGACCAACATGTGTCTAAGGTAGTAAGGAAATTATTCTAAACTGCTCAACTTATAAGCAAAGGCAGAGCATCTAGGTCCAAGTAAATAATTGCTCCATTGTATTCGGCCCTCATCAGGCCCATCATTAAGTACAATGCCCCTTTGGTATGTATCCATCCCTCATCAGGCCCATAATTAAGTACAATGCCTCTTTGGTATGTATCCAGCCCTCATCAGGCACATCATTAAGTACAATGCCCCTTTGGTATGTATCCAGCCCTTATCAGGCCCATCATTAAGTACAATGCCTCTTTGGTATGTATCCAGCCCTCATCAGGCCCATCATTAAGTACAATGCCCCTCTGGTATGTATCCAGCCCTCATCAGGCCCATCATTAAGTACAATGCCCCTTTGGTATGTATCCAGCCCTCATCAGGCCCATCATTATGTACAATGCCCCTTTGGTATGTATCCAGCCCTCATCAGGCCCATCATTAAGTACAATGCCCCTTTGGTATGTATCCAGCCTTCATCAGGCCCATCATTATATACAATGCCCCTTTGGTATGTATCCAGCCGTCATCAGGCCCATCATTAAGTACAATGCCCCTTTGGTATGTATCCAGCCGTCATCAGGCCCATCATTAAGTACAATGCCCCTTTGGTATGTATCCAGCCCTCATCAGGCCCATCATTAAGTACAATGCCCCTTTGGTATGTATCCAGCCCTCATCAGGCCCATCATTAAGTACAATGCCCCTTTGGTATGTATCCAGCCCTCATCAGGCCCATCATTAAGTACAATGCCCCTTTGGTATGTACCTGATCAAGCACATGTAACAACTGGAAAGTGCACAGAGTTTCCTCACAAAAAGAATACAGAGCATAAACAGCATGTCCTGCACATACTGCCTCAAAGCCCCATCTCTGGACTGTGTTTCTTACAGACTGTTACAAGGTGATCTATGCCTAGCATACAAGGCATCCTTGGCTCCTACTCTGATGGACCTTTTGCATATCTGAAAAATGAATAGCATCAGGATTATTCAATCGATATATTTCCACTTTGCTTGCAATATAAATAGGAAGGGGCAGGTATGTGACTCAAAGAATTCCTCTTCTGAGGAGCAGGTTTCCAATCCATGTGAAGCAGAGCTCTATTCTAACTCTTTTCAAGAGAGACCTGGACCAGTGGAGGGGAAATTGTAAGTGTACCCCAAGTCTAGCACCTATAGCTCTAATGGACAGAGGCAGCTTGTAAATCTTGCCCTAGCTTACATATATCCCTTAAAATAACTTCTATGGCAGATTAACTTGTGAGATACATTTGGGAAGCCTTGCTATACTTACATAGGCCAGCACATAATCTTTTGGGATACTTTTTGAATGCTTGACTAGGCTTCTAAAGTCCCTAGTGGCTGTTAGCCTAGTATACAGCTATGAAAAAAGATACTTGATTAAGATGAGGAATAAAAACATATATAAGAAAATTAAACAAGGTAGACTATAATTTCTGAAAACTGAAACAAACTAGGCAGACATATTAAAAGTAGTGTGAAAGAAAATCAGGAAACATTTTAAGAAAATGTATATAAAGATGCCGAGGGGAATAGAACAACATTTTATAAACATGTAAAATGTGGTAGGAGTAAAGACATATAAATCAATGTTCTGTGTGTAGATTCTAAAATCTATTCACAGACATGTATTTACAAACTCTGATTTAAAGCATTCTGGTTCCACAAAGGGGAGGTAATTTGTGCTTGTAACACCCGAGTAACTTCAGATACTGAAATGAAGTCAGATTATGCTGAAAACAGTACTATAGAAATTTGACCCATGCAAAGCATGGGTCTATATTACGTCTGCAAAACCCCTTTTCAGCAAACTATTGTTTGCTGAATGATAACCAGCGAAATCTAACTGCCTCGAATGGCCATTCCAGTAAATTTTTTCCTAGGGGGAAAAATGCTTGGCCAAACTAAAAATACACGAAATTTAAAACCCTTCAAAGTGGGAGGCTGTACTCCCCACCCTCCCAACTAAATATACCAACTCTGAGATCATACTACAGTGGGGAAAAGGGCAAATTCCTGATGATGGACAAGCAGTTTTTTCCACTAGGAAAAAAATCACTGAAATGACCATTCGTGGGAGTTAGGTTCCGCTGGTTATCATTTGGCAAAGAATTGTTTGCTGAAGAGGGTTTTCACAGACATGATATAGACCTCAAAACACTGGGAGGCATACCTCTCAACCTCTTAGCAAAAGAATTCTGGACAAAGGCAAAAATAAATGAGGGCAAAGGCCCATAATCAGGGACACATTTTAAATATTGCTCTTATAAACTTAGAAAGTTTTGCATTACCATGCATTTTCTGAAGGGTATGAAGTCTAAAACTCAAATGTCTGTCATTATTTATTGACTTCATTACTCAATGATTTTTCAGAAACCCACATATTTTATGAGGAATACACCAAAATATGAGTAAAAAACCTGGACATTCTGCACAGCAGAGAGCTATACAGGGAGGAAAAATAATTTGCTACAACATCCTGTGAGCACTTCATTGAGAACTTAAGTACCTCCACATTTCGTATTCATTAGGTCGTTTAAGTAGAGTGGGATACATCAAGCTTGGAGGTATGCCGTTATTAAATCTGTCTTTAAGAGAAAGAGGATAGGACAAATATAGAGTCATACTGATCTTCATGTCTACTCTCTTGTTGTGGAAAAATAATTGAAAAGATTATTTTGGATAAATTATGTCAAATTAAAAAGGTTGGTACTTGAAACCTTAAATCATCATGCATATGTTTAAACTCTATCTGTAGCTGTTTGGAACATGATTTTATATGATAATATAATATCAGATATAAATTAAAATGTATGTTGTGATATTATCTATGTAGAACCATCTTCATTCTTTGATAAGGTTATACACAAAACACTGATCAATACATTAGAACAATTAAGTATTGCTGCAATCTTGATAAGCTAGATAGTTGCCTGTCTTATAAATAAGACATTGCAAGTATCATACAGCAATCAGACTGGTGAAATTCTAAGTTACAGTCAGGGTGTCACACAGGGCTTAGTCCTAAGCCCATATATCTTTCAGATCTGTCTTTTTCAAATGAGGCATTCTATGGTCTGTATGCAGAAGACTTGAAGGTCTGTAAATTAATTACATCTGTTACAGAGAGAAGGCATGTCTGCAAAATAAATGAACTAAATTGACCTGTTGAGCAAAGGATAATAATATGCTGATAAATACACCAAAACCTAAGCATATGAGATATGAGACACATAGACAAAGGGATGAATAACACCAAAATCTAAGCATATGAGATATGAGACACATAGACAAAGGGGTGAATATTTAATAAAGCACACAATGATTAAAACTGTGGATTCATTTAAGGACCTGGGTACATGGGTAGATCTGGGTGTGAGGTTTTTTGACCATATTGACTGATTGGTTAATGACAGATAAATAATAAGACATTGCAAGTATCATACAGCAATCAGACTGGTGAAATTCTAGGTTATAGTCAGGGTGTCAAACAGGGCTTAGTCCTAAGCCCATATATACTTTCAGATCTGTCTTTTTCAAATGAGGTGTTTTACATTTTTACATAGGCGTGTAGAAAACCACAAACTAGTGTCCAAGTAAAGTACAAAACAGCGTTTATTGTTCCTCAAAACAACATTTATTGTTCCTCAGTGTCAAATTTTAAAATATAAATTGCTTCCTTGTACAATAAAACATTTTTAATATTCTTATACAAATAATTATCTGCAACTTTCTCTAAAATTATACCTAATAATCCCTTTGACTGACTCTGATGTGCATAATAAAAAATGTTCTGCTACTGAACTAGACATCTTGACATTTTCAGTGTCCCTAATGTGTTCCAATAGTCTAATTTTAAAAGGTCTTTTAGTTTCACCAATGTAACATTTATTACAGGGGCATTTAAGCACGTATATAATGCCTTCAGTATTACAGCTAAAAGTTATTTTATTATCCAGTTTTCTCTCATTTATACTATCAAAGCCTGTAACTATATACTTACAGGCTTTGCATTTACCATAGACTTCAGTACCATATCTCTTAGGTGTATCATAAAGTTTAGGTTCTAGTTTAACTAGCCTACCTTTAACTAAAAAACATTTAATATCTCTACCTACTTTATATGAGATATTTAAGTAATCCATAGGCTGTATAAAATATTTATAAAACTAAGAAAATCAGAAATGATGAAATAATTATGTTACATTAGACCCAGATTTAAGTATGGACTAACAATATGGAAAGACAACTAGCATGACTAAGTTGGAAACAGTACAGCAGAAATAAACAAAGGGCATTTGTAGATGTGAAAGTTTAAGTTATTATGAAAGATTAAATATCTGAACTTGTACAGTGCCTCATAAAGATATTTAAAAGGAGACCTTATTCAGATGTATAGGGCATTTAGTGATAACTATCTCTGGGAATGCTTGGGGTTAGCAAAGAATAATAGAGAAAAATCAGGCAGCCTGTATAGGAGATTATATAGGAATGAGAGCTGTACTAATTAGTTCTTTGAAAGAATGGTCAATGCCTAGAATAGACTACAAAATTATATTAAAGCACTTGTACAGATTTTTTTTAAGAACAAACTTGGATACTTATTGGGGGGGGTGATGGTTTTGGTAAATTAGCAGGCTACAAGGGCCCATGCATAAAATATTTGTATGTTTGTACTATATATGTATGTATGTGTGTATGTATGCATTTAGAGAACTGACCAGTATATGGCATAAAATCCATCAGATCATGTTAGATGAGGAGGAGTATGATTTTGCACAGGGCTGCATCTTTACAGGCCTTACTGAAATAGAAACAGTATAGTATAGCATCTAAAACTACCTTAGTGGGAAATGATTTCTGCTTCATGAACAATAGAAGTCAGACAGATACAGCAGAGCGTTCCTTGCCTGTATCATCTTCCACAACACAGAGATGTGCAAATGACTTGCATCACATAACTCAGTACAGGACAACAGGAAGTACATAGTGTGAAGCAGGACACATCCCCTAGAACATGCAACATGGATGACAATGCATGCTAGTTTTCTGGCACAATAGTACACAATCTGAAGTTAAGCAGACACAACATCTGTTTCTTTCATAATTATCACAATATGTGACACATGAAACACACTTTATGTGGACATACATTTTGGAGTATCATGTACCATGTCCAGTTCATGATGGTCATTCTACATGTAGTCAAGAACTGTTAAATCATTATCTCCCCAGTCCTGTGTCCTCACTATTACCTTTCCCCAACCATATTTTCCATTATCTGGCTTAACTATGAAATTACATGTGGCTACAGTTTTTATCAATGCAAAAAAAAGTATTTTTTCCTTTACCTCATAGCTGCACAGCCTTGGAGTTACTATACTTAATTTAAGAGGTTCTGGGGAGAGGTGCAGTGGTACTTCCCACTTGCAAAAATATATTATTTATGTTTTTCAATCTGATGAGTTTACATTTGGCAGGTGTGGTGTTGACTTTTCACAGAGGACCAGTTCATGACATCACCTGTGGATCATGATATATTCAAACATATATTTATTCTATGTAAAGTGTACATCATGTGGTAGCATCAGCTTATGAAGAGGCATTGCCATATGATATTATTATCTGCACAATGCACTGGGCACACAGATACGTAATGAAAACACCCTAGGGACACTGCTTATTGCATGTCTTGGTACATTACAAATGGATATGTTACTGGGTGTGCCTCAGTCTACACCATGAATAGCTACAAGTAGTGGGACATGTAAAAACACTTGCATTCCTTTTAACAGACAGGATCCCATGACAGTATGAACAGGATATTAAAACAATGGCACATTTTTGTACTTCCCTGTTTTGGTGTCACAGCACAGTTCCTGCAGTTGTGAGAGCACCCAGCATGTACATTTTTTCTGAATCTGGAATGTACCAGTGTATATATATATATATACACACACACACACACACACACACACACACACACACACACACACACACACACACACACACACACACACACACACACACACACACACACACACACACACACACCAGATAATAGCTTGTTTAGGGGTATCTGGCATTGTAAACATCATTTTTGGTCATATTCCAATATTTTTTCAAACAGAGAAAAGCTCTAGCATACATGTCCATTCCATGCTGTAAACAGTACTTCAGATACTGTATGGCATGTGTGTCTACTGACTTATATATATTTCTGGACAGCAGCAAGTCTACAAACAACCTTTACTATAAACAGGATGGTCCAACTTATGGATAACTAAGAAATCATGTCTAAGTTTTGGTCTTTACATTATATTTGCAACAGACAGAGTAACCCTGCTGTTGGTGGACACTGGCTTAGAGTAACACAGTATTAGTCTCAATAGTATGCCTGTACCTACTCTACACAGGTTACCACATAACTCCTCCACCCTGAGCTATAACATCAAATGCCATGGTTATGCTGCTGAGTATCAATACTTCCATCCTGCTTTCCAAGTGTGGATTCATGTCACTGTACTATAATGATAATTCATAGGCAGCGCACCAGCCTTTTTAAAAATCTTTTACCAATACTTGCTGCAATGTAAGAGAGAGAGATTTTCTCACAATTATGAGTAGCAGTGAGCTACTTGCACAAGTCCTCATGAGCATATGTCCAATGAATAAATGTGTAAGATTTTTTTCAGAATCACCTACTGACTGTATTCTGAAAAATAAGAGCAATGTTGCAGGGGTCTTCAACTGGAAAAGTATTGGTCCCTCAAAACTTCTGGAAGTGACACATCCCACAGAATAAGGAAGGCCATGCAAGTGAAGCAGTGCAGCAGAGTATGTAACATTACTGGGACACTGGTGAAGTAAACCAGTAATGCTACACTAACTTGTTAAACCAGAAAAGTGACTGATAGTGCAATTCTGTAAAATATTATGCTAATGAATATCATTATGCATTCCAGCAGTGAAAATATTACAATGTAGGAGGAATACATGATTGGACCCAGGTGTCAAACAATGAAAGCTAGAAATCAGAAAGCAATTGGTCAGGTGCCATATCAAGATATTTTGGAGCCTTCCACAGGAAACCGGTATAAAAGTTCATTTGAAGCTAGACAGCAAGGGAAGGAACAGGAAACTTTGGAAACTCTGATGCAGTCAATGTTGAGGAGTGATAGGCCAGTGAGTTCCCATATGACAGAACAACGGATGGCACAGGATGAAATTGAAGAGAATCTGCCACAAGAAGATGCCATAGAACTTTCTATAGAATGTCTGCAGGAAACGGAAAACAAGGGATGTACCCTCAGTATTGAAGAAAAGGAGTTAAGTGAAGAGTTGTTTGATTTAACAGGTAAAGATAGATATATCAAGATCAATGAGAGAAATAGACTGCAGAAGGTTAATAAAACCCCAAAAGTAGAAGCTTGATAAAACAAATGAAGACAGTAATTAGGACTGTCCATAGAGATCCATGCGATATAACAGAAGTAAACAGAATATATTACTGTGCTGCTAAATTAATAACTGATAAAGTTCTACCACAGGAACATAAGGTAGCAAGGGAAAAGAAGGGGTGAAAGCAAATACCATCATGGAAATATCGAATAGAGAAAACTATAAAGCAGTTAAGACAAGAAGTGTCACTGTTAGAAGATTATAGAAGAGGGAATAGATCAACAAAAATATTAAGACAGATATATGTCATAAAAGCAATGAGCAGTATTAAAACAGACCATGATCTATTATGCGCTATTGGAGATAACAAACTAAAAATTTCAAAACAGGTGGAAAGACTTAGAAGATACAACAATAAATATAAAGGAAAGGCACAAAATAAGCAATTTACTAATGACCCAAAAAAGTTTTATAGAGAATTGGGAAATAAGGTAAAGGGAATTGAAAGACCGCCAAAAAAAAAGAGGAAGTAGATACATTTTGGAGAAGTATCTATGAAGATCCTGTGGAATATAACAAAGATGCTAAATGGATAGAAGAAGTAAAAGAAAGAATAAGAAGTTTAAATGTACTGGATATGAAATGGGATGAAATAACAGCCAGAGAGATTGAAACAAGGTTGAGAAAAGTCTCTAACTGGAAAACGTCTTTGCATGAGAATTTAGCCATGTGTAAGAACTATTTATATGCGCACCCTGAACTCACACCGCACTGGTTTACAACAGGAAAAACAATGCTCTTACTTAAGAGTGAATCTGCAAGCTACCCTAAAAATTATAGACCAATAACTTGTCTTCCAACTACGTATAAACTATACACGGGAATTGACACCGACAGAGTTTATAGTCACATTAAAAAAACTCAATTATGACAGTAGAACAAAAGGGCAATAAAAGAAAGCCATATGGAACAAAGGATCATTTGTTGTTAAACAAAGTTATAGTGGAGAACTGTATTAAGGGGAAGAATCTAAGTATGGCATGGATTGACTACAAAAAAGCATTTGATAGTATCCCACATTCATGGATAAAAGAGTGTTTAAAAATGTATAAGAAATGTATAAGATACACCTTACACTGATTGACTACATTACAGTAACCATGAAAAAGTGGCAGACCACTTTGCAATTAAGCCATGATAAAGAACAGATTATTATCCCAGGGATAAAAATTCAAAGGGGGATATTCCAGTGTGACTGTCACTATTGCTATTCTGCATTGCCATTAATCCATTAAGCTGTTTACTTAACAGCTTAGGTCATGGCTACAATTTGCCTCCTAGAAAACAACAAAGTCTAATGACTTCTCATCTTCTCATTGTTGATGATTTAAAACTGTATAGCTCATCAGCTGAGGAACCAAAAGCACAACTGCAAGTTGTCAAAACGTTTTCAGATGATATTGGAATGTCATTTGGTCTTGATAAATGTGCAAAAGCAACATTTAAAAAAGGAAAACTGCAGTACCAAGAAAACATCGGTTTGGGACAAGAACATGATATAAAAGAACTCAAGCAAGAGGGAGTGTATAAATACTTGGGAATTGATGAAGGATTAGCAATAAAACATGAACAAGTGTGAATAAAATGCAGTAAGGAGTACTTTAAAAGACTTAAATTAATCCTGAAAACAGCACTGACATCTAAGATCCAAGTTATAAACCAATTTGCTCTTCCTGTCCTAACTTATAGTTTTGGAGTGATTGATTGGCCCCAAATAGTGTTGGATAGATTGGATATTAAAACAAGAAAGATGCTTCATGCTTACCAAATGATTTATAAAAATTAGGTGTATACCAAGATTATATATTCCCCGTTCCAAAGGAGGGATGAGCCTCCTTGAAATTGATTACATGCATAGATCTGCAATCGTGGGACTCCACACATATTTACTGACCTCAGAAGAGCCAAATGTATTGAAAGTTTTTAAACATGAGGAGAATAAATCTAAGATGACGTCTCTGCTTAATTTAGCAGAAGCATATCGACGTCAAGCAGGAATGGAAATCAAACCAGAAGTGGATAAAAAACAGGCAGCAACTGAATGTGCCAAAAACAAAAGAAAGAATATAACGTGAAGGACCAGATGAGAAGGTAAGAAATGTGGAAAAAAACATAAATATAATTGCAAGTATAGAAAACTTCTGGAAGAGCCTGTTGTTGATCAAGAATGAACGTAGGAATGGTTAAGGAGAGGCGAATTCAAACCAAGAAATGAAGGGTTAATATTTGCAGCCCAAGATATTGGGCTATGTACACGCTGGTTTATGAAGTCCATTGAACATGTGAGAGAAACAGACATATGTAGGTTTTATAAAACCGAATTGAAAATAGTCACACACCTTATTACTGGTTGCAACACACAAATGGCAGAGGGACTGTATACTGAAAGGCATAATAATGTGTCGAGACTGTTACACTGGAGATTGTGCAAACATTATGGTATTGAAGTGGCTGAAAAATACTGGAAACATGAGTCACAAAGAATCAAAGAATCATAGAAAATGCTGAAGTTTATATCACATGGGATCACCCAATACCAACAGTTCAAAAGATAGATGCTAGAAAATTGGATATAGTGGTCCAAGAAAAGAACACAAAAGTAGCATTGATCATTGAAACCACCACACCCAGTGACTACAGTGTCTTGCGTACAGAGACACAAAGTCATAAAATATCTGGCTCTACAGGCAGAAATGAGAGCCATGTGGAAGAAAGATACCCAGACAGTTCCAATAGCAGTAGGAGCAACGGGTCTTATAAAAAAGAATTTACAGTCATATTTAGATATGTTACCAATTCATGTAACACCATACAAATTGCAGAAGGAGTCATTACTGGGCACATTGCAGGTGCTGTGAAGAGCACTTTGGCTGACATCAAACAGTGAAACAATACTAATTTCATGAACTGTACTTTGACTTAGGAATGGGGTCCATTCCCTTCATGGTATTAGAAACCCAAAAGACTTGGAGAAATTAAAAACGACAAAAGCTGCCTATTGAGCAATGCAATACAATATGAAACCATTGTGAAGGGCAGGGCTAGAAATGTTGTCATCTACAAAGACTAGATAAGAAAAGACAAGCTAATAAATATGATAGTAGCACTAATCTAGTATTTGTCAGTAAAGGGCATAACAAAGCAGAGCATTTATTAAGATAAAGCATCCAAGAATCCTGCCATATCTTGCTACATAGCAATGCAGTTTCAAGCAAATAGAAGATGGCTCAAAGCTCTTATCCGAGACAGTCACTTAAGCAGACAGTGCTCCTGAGCTCAGGTTTGGAGAAGGTCCATGTGGATCTGTGCTCTAACCCAACTGAAAAATAAAAACAAACAATAAAAACAGGGAATATTAGTGGCAGACTATTATCATTATGGGTGCATGTCAGTGGTGTATACACCTCCATTTTATAATCAACCCCAATTCAGAGTAGCAAGGGTAGGCAATCTTTTAGAAGCTTTTGCAGGTTTTGCACCACCATTAGGGCTTGCAAATGTATTTGTGATTTATGGCTTGGAGGCATCTACATCCAACATAGGGTCACAAGTTTACTGTAATACATTATTCTGAGTGTTAACTGTCTTGGAATCCAAGCCCTAGTTTATACAACTCTCACAAACTCAGAGCAGCATTTTACAGTATAAACTATTTTAAAATTATTCCTCAAAATAAGCAGCTATCTATACAGTCATTTATTCCAAATATGGTAGTTTGCATTTGTAAACTTGTGTATACACCAGGCTGCCTAACATTACTATATTTTTTGACTATGCTGGTAAAACAGCATTCTTGTGACAGACATACAGTATCCTTGGTTTTATTAGGGTTAGAAGATACCTGTCATGTACAGGACATTTTTAGTTTGAATAGTTATGCTGAGTCTGTCATATGTATGAAGAAAATGTATTACAGTGAAGAAAGTGACAACATCAAGTAGCATATTTCACAGGTCTTTACAGTGTTCACACATAGTCATGCTCAAGAAACTCTTATTGAATGATAAACTTTGCCACTGAAAATGTAGCAAATTTAATGGGTAGCACTTATTAAAGGATATACTAATTAAACTGTAGTGTTATATGATGCTGCCACTGTGGTGGTGCAAATCATACTCTTATAACAGTTTTAAAATCCTCTTATCTGTGCACTGTAGCACTTGATGCCTTATCTGGGATGTATGTAGTGAAAGGAAGTATTCTAGGCCATGCAAGTAGCAGACAAGGGTAATGCAGGCTCATTGTTGTTGGGCCAGGCATGTACGGACTTAAATAGGACACGCTGGAGGGACAAATTTATCTCCCAGCAGCTGCCACGTCTTTGGAACAGGCTAGCAATACATGTGAAACAGAGTACCTCTATTACACTGTTCTAGAGGAACGTGGATGAGTGGATGGGGCACCTTAAATTCTTACTGGGGATAGTGCCCACAACCTTCCTGAACATGGGCAGTCATCACTAAATGCAATCTTGGATATTGACTAAGTACTTCTACGGTATTATGTTGGGTTGAAACATGTAGGCTTAAAATAGCTTCTGGATTGATAGCTTAGTAATATTCTATGATCCAATGATCCTATTTGTAGTTACAGAAACATGGTTTCAGAGCAATGAAATCACTCCCCTCTGTTCCTGGGTATAATACCTATCATATCTTCAGACCAACTGGAAATTGTGTGGGAGTATCATTATTTATCAAGTGTATCATCACCTCATGGCAAATTCCTTGGGACACCACATGTGAACTCCTTGTAGAAGTTCAAATCACCATAAACAAGGCTAATGTCCACTTCATAGCTAACTATACAACACCCTGCATGTCTCCTTCTGAGCATGACTGTTATCGTAACACATTAGCTGAAATTCCTCTTAAATCCAAGACATTCTTACTGGGGGACTTAGACTATCAATAAACTGGCTGCCCTACATTTCCACCAGTACTTCCTTCACATTATAAATGCTAATTCTCTTTCACTAATAGTTAACCATCTTACTAGGGGCCCCAATATCCTTGATCTATTTCTCAAGAATATGTCCATTTCTTGGACATATCCATATGTATCATCATCCCTTGTTAAGTCAGACCATAATTTAGTGACCTTTTCCTTTAAAACTAGTGGTCCTTCCTTTGTAAATAGCTCTGTGTTTAGGGACTGCTCAAAAGCAAGCCTTCTTCAATTACTTGATGACTTAAATAAATTTAGCTGTAATCCTCCTCCAAAGGATCCCATTGCTGAAGCTGCTACCTTAGCTGATGACTTATACTCCCACTTTAATAGTTGTGTCAATAAGGCAGTCCTATCCACACCAAATATGATGAGAAATTTAAAAACCAACCCCTGCGGTGGAATACTGATACAAATAAATTTTATAACAAGGGAAAAAAGTGGTTAATGCTTATAAGAGGTCTCATTCTACCTACCATAACAGCACAATTAAGCAAACTAACAAAGTGCTTAAGGGAATCATTAGGAAACTTAAAGCTGGGTATGACATTAAAATAGACACTAAAACCAAAAAAAAAAAAAAACTACAAATCTTTAACTATATTGGGAAGCTAACAATTAACACCCAACAATGTTTGGAGCTAGTTCACAATAATCATACTTATTCTGACCCAAAGGAAGTAGCAAATATAATAGCTAACAAATTTAGTGCAAGTTTTACTCAACACACAGTTATAGCTATCCCACAAGTTCCACAATCAGACCCCCCCCCCCCCCTTAATTACTATAGAACAAATTATCTCAGCTCTTTCAAAAACAAAGAATATTTCATCCATGGGCCCTCAAAACATACCAGGTTGAGCCATTATCAGTGCTAAATATAGCCTTTCTGAACTCTTGCTTAACCCCTTTAATCTGAGCATCTCCACTGGTTACATTCCTGAAACCTAGAAAACAGTCATTCTAATGCCATTATAAAAGAGTGGTACAACCGTGGACCCTATTAACCTATGGAGTGCATTATCTCAGACCTCATTAATCTGGACATTGAAAATCTTTTAATCCTGGACCCTTAGCAATTCAGCTTTGTCAAAGAAAGATCCTGCCTCGTTAACCTTATTAATTTCTTTGAAAAAGTAACCAAAGCAGTGGATAGTGGTTATATAGTGCATATTTAGACCTGGAAAAGGCCTTTGACACTATTCCCAATGCAGGCATTATTAACAGACTTGTAATTCTGAATATAAATCCTTATATTATGCAGTGGACAGCTAACTGGTTGTCTGAAAGAACCTATGTGGTTAGAGTAGCAGGTGCCCCTTCTGAAAGAAAAAAAGTTATCATTGGTGTACCATGGGGCCTAGTTTTAGGCCCTCTCCTATTTGATATATATATATTTTCAGACCTTCAGGCCAGCACTCTTGGCTTATGGTTAGCTAAGTTTGCAGATGACTGTAAAGTTGGTACTGTGTTCAATCATCAACTGAGATAAAATTGCCACAATATGGGTTAGACCATGATAACAATCAGGGCAAGGACAGTGGTCTCAAATTAAATGCAAAGAAAAATGCAGCATAGTTTATTCTGGTAAACAAAACAGTTTACCTACCATACAGGAGATACACCCCTGCAGTTAGACAAGGTTTTAAGGGATCTAAGCACTGTTGATGATAATTCCTTATCATTTGACCATTATATCTCAGAAAGCCTTTTATCTTGTAAATCTAATTTTCAAAGGCCTCTACACTACATCCAAATAAGCTGTAATTCTCATTTACTCTCATCTTATCAGATCCATTATTGCATACAATGCACCTAAACCTATCACACAACTTGAGAGACCTCA
Source organism: Protopterus annectens (assembly GCF_019279795.1). Classification (NCBI taxonomy): domain Eukaryota; kingdom Metazoa; phylum Chordata; order Ceratodontiformes; family Protopteridae; genus Protopterus; species Protopterus annectens. Next base: position 563,837,456 of record NC_056745.1, read on the forward strand.
GAGATTCATAACTAAAATATCAGTAACCTCAAAAATCTTAGTTATCAGGAGAGATTAGCAGCCCTTTCTCTATACTCAGTCTATTACAGATTCCTTTGTGGAGTTCTGCATCTAGCCCTCTGAGCCAAGAAAAATCCAACCCTATTTGAACTCCTATTCCTTTGCATTACTAATGGTACTTGAAATACCTGGTAGTTATCTTAACACATTAGCTGAAATTCCCATTAAACCCAAGAACTTTCTACTGGGGGACTTCACTTATCCATCAATAAACTGGCGGAGCTACACTTCAAATTGTCAGCATGCTTAGTCTCTTACAGACTCTTCCTTGGAGGTGCAAGTGTTGCCTTTAGAGCCATGGAAGATACAACCTTATTTCACCTCTTATTCTTTTGCAGAACTAACAGTACCTCAAATACTCAGTTACATTAACTAAACCTTTGTCAGCAGATAAATAAGACTCTTTGGTGTGATAAATTCATATCCCAATGTATCCCACAGCACTGGAACAAACTTCTACTACATCTGAAGCAGAGTAGTACCCTTACCACCTTAAACTAAGCCTAGATAATTGGGTGAGCAGCATCAAATTCTCCCCTGGTCTGCCTTGTCTTGTCCTCCTTGAGGCTAAAGGGAATTTAGAATAAAAGTTTTGGTTAGGCTTGTAGTGCTTTGCATGCTGATGTCTAGAACTTATCTATGAAGCTAAGCCTATGCAAACAGAATCTGAAGGAGGAATTCTAGCTGGTTTCACAGAAAACATCCTGTATGTGGAGTACAGGGACTACACAAATAACACCTGTGGGTCTTGCTAGATGATATTTACAACCCACATGTTTTTCTTATTATCCACAACATCATTTAGAGAGTAAAAAGGCAGAACAATACATGAAAAGATCACATAGAAAAGCCACTTCAGCAAAAATAGCAACAACACAGGCAAGTCCGTTTTTCCACTGTTTAATACCTTAAACCTTTGAAAAAGGCCCACAGGATATATGAGTTATCCAAACACCAAAAGGCACCAATAAGCAAATAATTTCAGCAAACCTTGGATCCTGGTCACAAAAAACTTTAATTAGTAAAACTTGACCAAAACAAGAAAATAAAATCCACGATAAAATCCACAAGACACTAAGCGCTTTCACCCTCTTACTTAGGGCATCTTCAGAGTACAAAATATCATTTCAAATCATCCCTTATATACTGAATTTAAGGGATGATTTGAAATGATATTTTGTACTCTGAAGATGCCCTAAGTAAGAGGGTGAAAGCGCTTAGTGTCTTGTGGATTTTATCGTGGATTTTATTTTCTTGTTTTGGTCAAGTTTTACTAATTAAAGTTTTTTGTGACCAGGATCCAAGCTTTGCTGAAATTATTTGCCCACAGGATATATGCAAATAAACCTTTACATGGCTTCTGAATGGTTTCATTTTGTTTACTTTTTTTTAAGTCTTTATTTGAGCGCAGTACCTTTAGCACTATGAATAATGTTTTCTCTATTGTTTATTTACTTCTTCCATAAGCTTGACTTTATATTTAACAGCATCATTAAAATGGACTTTAACTCCTACTGAATTAGAATAATAGGATAATATGAATTCTGTACCGACTCAAAATGAGCCAAATCTCTTGCAAACACTCATTTGAGTTTCAGAAAGAATTCCACGTCAGTGTAAACTGCAGAGGATAGAAACTGCAGTTTGTATAGTCACATAAAATGTGATTCAAAGGCAAGTACTACACAACACTTTTTGCTGATAATTATTACCAATGGTCCATGCATTGCATTGGCTTGGCAATCACAGGCACTTCTGTCATTCGGTCTCTCACACACACACACACACACACACACACACACACACACACACACACACAAAAAACTACAGACCCCCTCCACCACAGACATGCATGCAACAACCTACTTGACTGCACTCATGGACATGCTCACACACACACACACACACACACACACACACACACACACACACACACACACACACACACACACACACACACACACACACACACACCTACCTGTCTACTACTTGCACACACACACACCTGCCTAGCTACCTCTTACACACACACCTATCTAGTTCTTCCATACACACACACACACACACACACACACACACACACAAATACTTACACTACTGTTTGTAAGCTTCTGAGCCCCCAAGCCCTTCTGTGTTGGAGGGAAGCCTTCTAGCTTATCAGTGGGAGTGCTAAGCATTAGGTAGCCTATCTACCACAAGAGGAGTGGTTTCTGGCCCAGAAATTGTAGTTTATTGAATGTTTGGGCAGTTTTTCCATCCCTTTCAACTTTCTGGTTTAAAAGGCTGTGTTTGCATTGGTTTGCACTTGTTTAACTTCTGCTTCATCGCCGAGTTGAGGTGAACTATTACTGATAGAAAAATACAGGACGAAACAATAAACTTAAAAAACTCGAAAAAGGCCACTTTGGAGGCGTTGACCACCGAATGAAATTTTAATGGTCACAAAAATCAGTGCAAACACACAATAAGGTTAAGCGCTTTTCATCCGGTTGAATCACTGGACTTCTTCAGACAAACAATAGAAAGCAAGCATGTTAATAAAAATCAAGAGCAACCCATTCCTTCGTACAATATAGCCAATCAAAACCCACTAAAATCAATTGACAATTAACACTTCAGAAGTCAATGTTAAAAAACTTATCACACTTTTAAATAAGACTAATGACTTCAAAGCAAAAGGTAAAACCATTCTAAAAGCAACCATTTCTCAAATAGAAACTGTCTGCACTACAAACAAGAACCACTGATCGAATAGTAGTGTCATACAGTAGGTATTTTACACTTAAGCTTGGCTAAATAAAATTAACCCTTGTAGTTACGTTACTAATTGTTGAAATTTTAACTAAAACACTCCCATGTAATATAAGTATATATATGTATAAATCTGAGTATAAATTAAATATAAAAAAGTTAGTAAAGTATGTTACCTATATTTTTTAATACAAATAAGTACATACTTATAAGAAGTAAAACAAACAAGTAATACAACTACTCATAATTAATGTCTGTCTAGTAAGACTTCTCAGTCTTAAAATGCTTGAAATTAACACAACCTCATTCAGCCCTGGCCTTCTACTGGAGTCCAAATGCAATTGCCACAATACCTCCTGTCTCTCCAGTTGTAAACTAACAGCACCTCCCCTGTCGTCCCTCACTACTATTTCTATAATCCTAAAATTAAAAGTGTGACCTGGATTATTACCATAAAGTCTTGCCACAGCATTTTCATTTCTGGCTTTAGCTATACTGTAGACATGTTCGTAAACTCTCTCCTTTAGTTTTCTGTCAGTCTTACCGATGTAAAAAGCAGGGCAAGACTGACATTGGGCAAGGTAAACTATGGACCTGGTGTTACAGTTGTACCGCCCATAAACTGTGAACGTTTCACCCCGCACTGTAAAAGTGGAACATGCAGTCATGTGTCTACACAGGCTGTAAGCCTCACACTTGTACATATCGGGGGTATGCCTAGACTGTTCGACCAGTGCTTTCAAGGTCTTACCCCTCTTAAAAATCAACATAGATTTCTCACCCAACTTGGACACAAATTCCTCCGCGATGGAGAAAATCCTCCAATTTTTTATTATAATACTTCTTATAGAGCAGGCGTCACTGCTAAAGTGGGTGATGAAACTGGTACTGTAATCCTTAGGTTGGGGGACACTGACAGTACTGATGTTCAACGTGGGGCTATCAGTGGTAATAGTCTACTCCGTATTAACTGCCACTCTTGATAAACTCAAAATAGGTTTGTACACCCCTTTGGACCTCTTCTCATGTACCTCACTAATAATTTCATCAACGAAGTCACCAGGGTAACCCCTGTTTGTAACCATAAGTCTCAACTGTTCACATTCATCATAAAAGTGTGTTTCCAAGGTTGTCATCCTAGCAACACAAACTAACTGCCCCTTTGGCACCGAATTTTTCTGGTGGAGAGGGTGGGAACTGGTAAAGTGCAACATAGAATTAGAGTATGTCTCTTTACGGTGAATACCAGCTCTGTGACATCCTAAAATGTACTCCTTTACCAGTAGGACATCCAAGTATACAATACTGTCCTCTTTAAAAGAACTGGTGAATTTTAAAAAAATCAGTGGTTGAATTAAACAAATTTACCAATTCGTTAGCCTCTAGGATGTCACCCCTAAACAAAATAAACACATCATCCAAAAACCTTGTATAAAAACAGACGTTCTGCATAATCTCACAGTTGTTGAAAACATAATGGGCTTCTCAGTGAGTCATCATTAAATTAGCCACACTGACCCCACAAGGGGAACCCATTGCTACTCCCACTTGCTGTAAATAAATTTCACTATCAAAGGTAACAAAATTTTTACTCAAAATTAGGTCCAAAAGTTCTTCAACTATTCTGATTTCAATATCAGGTGCCCCATGGTACCTCATCCTCTCAACCACCCACTCAATCCCTGTATCATGGGGTATAGAAAAATACAAGTCAACGACATCAACTGTTAGAAAGTTGACTTCCTTTTCAAAGGTCATGGTATTAATGGCTGCTAAAAACGACCAGGAGTCCTTGCATATCTGTCTTTCTTTAGACACATATTTTTTCAAGATGTTGTCTACATACTTCACGTTAGCATAATTGATGGACTGCCTAGCATTAACTAGAGCCCGCATAGGGGGGGTTCACAACACTATTGTGCAACTTAGGTACCCCCAAACAGGGTTGGAACCCTAGGAGATAGCACAGTTACGTAGTCGAAAGTGGATTTGTCTATAAGACCTTCAATAAAAAGGTCATCCAAGTAAGAATTAATGTCCCTATGAGCTCTAGTCACTGATAGGGCCATCTAACACTTTCTTCATTCTTACATTATAGTTGGAAATGTCCATTATTACAAGACCCCCCCCCCCCGTCCGGTTTTAACACTTGAAGGGGTAAGGATCTCAAATGGTTCAGAGCTGAACTTTCTTGGTGACTAACATTCGACTGACCTCCCCTTTCACATGTTTTAACCAAATCCCTTAATTCTAATTCGCACATAGTTTCAAAAAAGAGTAACCAAAGGTGGACAGGGGAATTGAAGGTACTCATCACCCTTAAACCATTACTTTCCATGTGGTTGTTACCATACATAAGTTTTAAGTTCAATTTATGTATGTACATTTTCAAATCAACTAAAGTCGCTGGTAAATTGCACCGGGTGGGCAGTACAAAAGTTAGACCCTTCGCAAACAGTTCGACCAACAAAGGGTCGATTTCAAAACTAGAAAAATTGAAAATGTTAAAGTCACCTGTGTTGTTGACTTCTTTTTCAGGACTCCCCTTGTTCATATTTCCGATGTTTAGGCCAGAGTTTGTTATCTCTTCTTCCTGTTGGTGTTGTGGTTGTTGAAGTTTTTGGTCACCCCCCTGGTGTTGTAAACCCTCTGAAAATTCTGGTTTGTCTCCTTTTGAAAAACCTGCTGCTCATTTAACTGCTGACAATTCACATTAGAACTGGTAGTGAGGGATGACAGGGGATGTGCTGTTAGTTTACAATTGGAGAGACAGGAGGTATTGTGGCAATTGTATTTGAACTCCAGTAGAAGGCCAGGGATGAATGTGGTTGTGTCGATTTTCCTAAACGTCGGAAATATGATCAAGGGGAGTCCTGAAAAACTAGTCAACAACACAGGTGACTTTAACATTTTCATTTTTTCTAGTTTTGAAATAGACCCTTTGTTGGTCGAACTGTTTGTGAAGGGTATAACTCTACCAGTGACTTTAGTTGATTTGAAAATGTACATATGTAAACTGAACTTAAAACTTATGTATGGTAACAACCACATGAAAAGTAATGGTTTAAGGGTGTTGAGTACCTTCAATCCCCCTGTCCACCCCTGGATACTCTTTTTTGAAACTATGTGTGAATTAAAATTAAGGGATTTGGTTAAAACAAGTGAAAGTGGGGGGTCAGTCGAATGTTAGTCACCAAGAAAGTTCGGCTCTGAACCATTTGAGATCCTTACCCCTTCGAGTGTTAAAACCGGACAAGGGGCGGGGGTTCTTGTAATAATGGACATTTCCAACTATAATGTACGAATGAAGAAAGTGTTAGATGGCCCTATCTATAGGAAATCCAGTATTAATGAAGTGACTAGAGCTGATAGGGACATTAATTCTTACTTGGATGACCTTTTCATTGAAGGTCTTAATAGACAAATCCACTTTTGACTATGTAACTGTGCTATCTCCTAGGGTTCCAACCCTGTTTGGGGGTACCTAAGTTGCACAAAGGTGTTGTGAACCCCCCTATGCGGGCTCTAGTTAATGCAAGGCAGTCCATCAGTTATGCTAACGTGAAGTATGTAGACAACATCTTGAAAAAATATGTCTCTAAAGAAAGACAGATATGCAAGGACTCCTGGTCATTTTTAGCAGCCATTAATACTATGACCTTTGAAAAGGAAGTCAACTTTCTAACAGTTGACGTAGTTGACTTTTATTTTTCTATACCCCATGATACGGGGATTGAGTGGGTGGTTAAGAGGATGAGGTACCATGGGGCACCTGACACTGAGATCAGAATAGTTGGAAACTTTTGGACCTAATTCTGAGTAAAAAATTTGTTACCTTTGATAGTGAAATTTACTTACAGCAGGTGGGAGTAGCAATGGGTTCCCCTTGTGGGGTCAGTCTAGCTAATTTAATGATGGCTCACTGGGAAGCCCATTATGTTTTCAACAACTGTGAGATTATGCAGAAGGTCTGTTTTTATACAAGGTTTTTGGATGACTTGGTTATTTTGTTTAGGGGTGACATCCTAGCTGCTAACGAATTGGTAAATTTGTTTAATTCAGCCACTGATTTTTTAAAACCAGTTCTTTTAAAGAGGACAGTATTGTACACTTGGATGTCTTACTGGTAAAGGAGTACATTTTAGGATGTTACACAGCTGGTATCCACTGTAAGGAGACATACTCTAATTCTATGTTACACTTTAACAGTTCCCACCCTCTCCACCAGAAAAAAACAGGTAGTAAAGGGGCAGTTAGTTTGTGCTGCTAGGATGACAACCTTGGAAACACACTTTTATGATGAATGTGAACAGTTGAGACTTATGTTTACAAACAGGGGGTACTCTGGTGACTTTGTTGATGCAATTATTAGTGAGGTACAGGAGAAGAGATCCAAAGGGGTGTACAAACCTATTTTGAGTTTATCAAGAGTGGCGGTTAATATGGAGTACACTGTTACCACTGATAGCCCCATGCTGAAAATCAATGCTGTCAGTGTCCCCCAACCTAAGGATTACAGTACCAGTTTCATCACCCACTTTAGCAGTGATGCCTGCTCTATAAGAAGTATTATACTAAAAAAATTGGAGGATTTTCTCCATCGAGGAGGAATTTGTGTCCAAGTTGGGTGAGAAATCTATGGTGATTTTTAAGAGGGGTAAGACCTTGAAAGCACTGGTCGAACAGTCTAGGCGTTTGGACTCCAGTAAAAGGCCAGAACTGAATGAGGTTGTGTTAATTTCAAGCATTTTAAGACTGAGAAGTCTTACTAGATAGACATTAATTATGAGTAGTTGTATTACTTGTTTTTTTTCCTTCTCATAAGTATGTACTTATTTGTATTAAAAATATAGGTTAACATACTTTACTTTTTTATATTTAATTTATACTCAGATTTATACATATATATATTTATATAACATAGGAGTGTTTTAGTTAAAATTTCAACAATTAGTAACGTAACTACAAGGGTTGATTTTATTTAGCCAAGCTTAAGTGTAAAATACCTACTGCATGACACTACTGTTTGATCAGTGGTTCTTGTTTGTAGTACAGTTTGTACATGAGAAATGGTAGCTTTTAGAATGGTTTTACTTTTTGCTTTGAAGTCATTAGTCTTATTTAAAAGCGTGATAAGTTTTTTAAATAACAAGTGTTAATTGTCAATTGATTTTAGTGGGTTTTGATTGGCTATATTGTATGAAGGAATGGGTTGCTCTTGATTTTTATTAACATGCTTGCTTTCAATTGTTTGTCTGAAGAAGTCCAGTGATTCAACCAGATGAAAAGCGCTTAACCTTATTGTGTGTTTGCACTGATTTTTGTGACCATTAAAATTTTTTTCGTTGGTCAATGCTTCTGAAGTGGCCTTTTTCGAGTTTTTGAACTATTACTGGTGCCAGAAAGTCTGATCTTCAGTTTTCTTTCCCTTAGATCTTGCTAGTTTTTTCTTTCTTGCACTTCAAATAGTCTAATCACTTTGCACTTTAACAGGTTTTTGTAGCAATTATTATAGCACACCTAAGAGCCATTACCACTAGTCGTTCTTCATGGAAATAGCTCCAGTACTTAGTAGTTATGACCACCCCTCCTGGCAATATTAAAGGGCAGTTCCCTGTGCTTTCTCCTATTAATCTGGTGCACTTGGGCATTCTGAGGCAGTGTAGTAACTGCCTCATGTACAGCCCTCTCCTCTTACCTCCCAACACTCAGACTTGTGAGAGATGCACTTATATCACCAAATTGGAAGCTATGCACTCTCCAGCCAAGACCGGACTAGCTGGTCAAGAGGAGAAGATCAACACCTGCACCACATCACATGGAACACGTAGCCCTCCAAAACATCCGCTATCACAGCTCTCACATAAAAACACAAACCGCACACCCATCTTCATGGAGACACTCAATAGAAATTTACCCAAACAGCAGAGACCTCCAAGACAGAAACACACTAGACCACCACAACACAGCACAAACCACAGGACATATATCTCGCCTCCACAGTGTGCCCCTCAACCTAAGCCCCTAAGGCTATACACCTTGCCCAATACACCAATCATAGGTGACTCAATAGTGAGGCACACAGATGTCTCACTCACTAGGTTGAATAAGGAGAAGGCAACAGTAAGCTGTCCATCAGGTGCCAGAATCCGACATATAACACACACACTCAGGTCACTCCAAAACAAGTACAAGTATGACTCTGTCATTGTCCATGTGGGTGTGAATGACTTGAGACACACCTCCCTGCACTACATGAAAAGAGACATGGTTGAGCTCTCAGATTATGTGGCCCAGGCAGGTATGACACTAGCCCTGAGCAGTATCCTACCGTCACCCGGAAAGATACCGCAGTACAAACAAAAAATGATTGACTTCAACAATTGGCTAAGTTTCTGGTGTCATTCTTAGGGGATCCAGTATCTGTCTGCTTGGGGTGACATGATTGATAGACCTCTATGCTTTTCCAGAGATAGCCTGCATCTGTCACCCCTGTGTTTCTGGGTACCGGCTAAGGCTCTTGCCACCTCTATAGTGCCTTTTTTAGGCAGTGTTTCAAAGACCAAATTACCACTGTAATAACTATAAATAAATGCAATCTAAGGGTCATGCTGCTAAATGATAGAAGTCTAGATCTCAAGATGCACTCACTCAAATCACTCCTCAAAATGGAGAACATTGACATTTGTGCTGTAATGGAGGCCTGGTTTAAAGTGGTAGAAAGCACCCTTGTGCTACAAGGCTATAGCTCATTCCACACCTTTCAGCCCCAAAACATGGACCAAAGCTCCAAAGGAGGTGGTGTCTCCATATTCATAAAGGATATGTACACCTCCAGACTAGTAGCCCAGCATAATGCATCTGAGATCCTTCAGGTACAACTAACATTGGGTAAGACTGCGATCCAGGTCATAGCCTGCTATAGGTCCCCAACCATGTCCTTAGACTCACTCCACATTCCTAAACACCCTGGAATCTATCAAGGTCCAACCCAACACTCTCATACTAGGAGACTTCAACTACCCCTCCATCAACTAGGAAAACTACTCAAGCACCAATACACTGGCCCAATGCTTCCCGGAATTCATCAGTTCCAATGCCCTGGACCAGCTCATTACGACCCCCACTACAGGAAGCAACATCCTTGGCCTGGTTATTACTAATATGGGGGACCATTGCTCTACACCAACAGTCAATCCCTCTCTGGTCAGATCCAACTATAAACTAATCACCATGGAAATCCACATCTCAACCACACCCCCCGCAAAGGTAACCACCTTGAAAAACTTCTCCAAAGCTGACTTGGACTCCTAAAAACAGATGTGGCCAACTTCATGGCACCCATGCCAATGGAAAATAGATGCATGACTGCCAAATCATACACCAATTCACTGTACGAACATGTACTGTACATAAATGCATGGAACTAGCCATACCCAACAGAACCAAAATGCTCTCCTCCAAAAAAAGAAAGCCAATCTGGTGGTCCACTGCCATTAAAAAACTTTACAACAGAAGGAAGAAACTACTGCAGAAAAAGGTGAAGTCCCAAGACTGGAAAAACTCTCTTATTAGCCTTACCAAAAAATTGTGATCCCTCATCAAATCCTCTAAAGCCAGCTATGAAGGCAGAATTGCAGCAGACACTAAAAACAATCACAAAGCCTTTTATAGTTATATCAAGAACTCCCACAGCAATACCCAGATGTGCTCTGAGTTACTGCACAATGTTAAATCCTATACTGAGCCAACAGATATTGCCAACATACTGGCCGACAAATTCAGTGCCAACTTTACCCCTCTCACCTCCCAAAGGACCAATCACAATATCAGAAGAATGCCAGGCACCCAGTATTACTGCAGCCCAGTTTAAAGCTGCATTGTCCAAGGCCAAGAATACAGCTTCCATGAGACCCAATAATATCCCTGGCAGTGTTCTACATGAACTACAAAGCAAACTGGCACCACATCTGTGTGCCCTGTTCAGTCACAGCCTCACCTCAGGCTTTGTCCCTACCAAATTGCGCACTGCTACAGTCATCTCTCTACATAAAGGGGGGACAACTACAGACCCTGGGAATTACCACCCCATTAGCCTGACAAGTCTGATGCATAAAGCTATGGAGCTCATCATCACGGACCTGATTAACAAAGATATAGGAAATCTTCAAACTTTGGACCCCATGAAGTTTGGCTTTGTGAAAGGGAGATCATGCCTGACTTCTTTGAGTCAGTCACCAGGGCTGTGGATGAAGGTAAGGCAGTGCATACAGCCTACCTTGATCTGGCCAAGGCCTTTGATACCATTCCTCATTTGGGAATTATTGATAAACTCACCAAACTAGGCATCAACCCCTATATCACTAGGTGGGTTGCAAACTGGCTCACAGACAGAACACACAGTGTGAAAGTAGTGAACTCCAAGTCAGACTTCTGACCAGTCATGAGTGGAGTCCCACAGGGATTGATCCTGAGTCCTCTCCTGTTTGGCATCTACTTTTCAGAAGTCCTGGCCAACACAAAGGGACTTTGGCTGACCAAGTTCGCAGATGACTGCAAGCTGAGAGCCATTATTAACTCCACAAGTGATGCAGACATCCTACAGAAAGCCCTCACTGAGATCAGTGACTGGTGTCAAAACCATGGCCTTAAGCTTAACTTCAAGAAATGCATTGTCATCCCCTTTGGTAAAAACTCAGTTCCCCCTAACTACCACATTGATGGAAGCCCACTGAACAATGAAGGTGTTATAAGAGATCTGGGGATGGAGATTGACAGCAACCTCTCCTTCAACCACCACATTGCCACTGTGGTCAGAAAGTCCTTCTACGTGGCACCTCTCATTACCAAGGATTTTGCATCCAGGAAATAAGAGGTCATCGTCTATGTCTACTCTTCTCTCATTAGACCAATCATCAAGTATAATGCCCCATTTGGCATGTACCTCAGTAGACACCTGCAACAGCTGCAGAGGCCACAGAAGTACCTTACGAAGAGGATCCTAGGCATTAAATACATGTCCTACATGAACAGACTCAAAAGACTCCAGCTATTCTCCGTCTCATATCGCCTACTTAGAGGTGACCTCTGCTTGACTTACAAAGCCATGTCTGACCCAGCTCTGTTAGAAATGCAACATCTAAAGAAATCCCAATCCCTCCACATCACACGCTCCACAGACCTCAACCTCATTACCACAATCAACAGAACATACTGGAGGGACAGGTTTCTCACCCAGTGACTGCCCATGCTCTAGAATAGACTTCCCATACACGTCAAGCAGAGTACCTCACTGTCCCTCTTCAAGAGAAATCTTGATGAGTGGATGGGTAATAGAAAGTTCACCCCGGGGATTACTGCAGTGGCTCTACTTGATAGAGGCACTGGGAACTAATGTCGGGTGGCACTATGCCAGGGCACTTCTATGGGCTAAGCTTGTAAAAGCTCCAGGGCCATTAGCCTAGTACACAGCTATGAACCTATGAACTTACCTAACCCACCTTTTATTGTGAGCACTCAGACAATCAGACGCACATATATTACAACCCTATTGATCCTCTACCTAAACCCCATGCTGTGACCACTCAGGCAGACAGGCAAACAGAGAAATAGATGGACAGAAACACACACACACACACACACACACACACACACACACACACACACACACACACACACACACACACACACACAGTACATTTCTGCTTTCTGCTTTATCTTACCTAATTGTACATTTAGCATGGTCTCCCTCACTGACTATAATACTGGAAAGCAGCATTTTGGCAATGATAACAGATGCATCTGAGAGATTCACTGAATCATACACCTGTGCAAGTACTTTACAGCAGGCATTTCCAGAGGAGAACACAAGGTTAATTAGCATTAGCCTCTCTCCCAGAATGCCTCATTTGTATTTAGTACAGCTATGAAGAAGGTCCACCATAGTAATTCTACTGGCTGTGTAGAATAACTGAGGTGAGCCTGTCTCTGAATCAGAAAAGGCATCTGCAAGTGGTTGTTCACTCATGTCAGGACTTACATCTCATGGTAGGTCTTTGTGAATCCCCGGGTAATTGTCTATTGTTTCAGTTAGATGTATCGAAAGCTAATAATACAATGTGAGTACATACTGCTATTAACAAAAATTTACTGTCTCTTGTATCAATTGTATGTTTTAGATTCCAATACTGGTGCAGGTGAATGTTACTGAGAAAAGCTGATAATTGCCTCCTGACCTTAACAGCTGTTGTAATATGTATATATATATATACTGAGTTCCATAACTGTGGACAATTTGTTGTTATTAATAAAAATGTCATTGTTGGAACTATACATGCTCAAAAAAGAGAGCAAGAATTGGATGATAAATGGTCCTGGGCCAGCCCACTTACATGGTTAACAGACTGCTAAATAAAAAAAATCAAATGAAACAGAAGCTATGTCAGAAACGAGACCATCTTTTTTTAACAATTGTTTATAATTAGCTTCAGAAAAAAATGGTTTTAGTCTAATCAGCTGTATGTTCAGGCACAGTGTTTCAGAAAAATCTGCTTTGCTGATGTTTTGAAGTCAGAACACAGATCATCCCTAAAGAGTCTACATGATATTGAGTAAAGTGACAGATCCCATATCTTACCTTGCAACTTACAATTATAGCCATAGTTCATTTAGTTTGTAAGATCCCTCCAGACTGGGAACCAGGGCTGTAATGTCTATTTTCAGAAAAAAAGGGAAGAAAGAGGGTATATTCCATTACAGAGGGATCACACTCGTCAGACTCATTGGGAAAGTCAATATCAGGGTGCTAGCAAGAAGATTTTGTCCTATACACTAGTCTCTGCTTCAAAAGAAGTAGTGCAGATTTCATCCTGGAAAAAGGACAAAGCATCCTCTTTTTGTTTTTTCCCAGAAATTAGAGGGGGTCATGTGACTTCACTGGTATGGTTTACATTTATTATTTGGATCAGACGAAAGCAGACTGTCTACCCTGGAAGGTCTTGTATGAGGTGTTACAACAATATGGGGTCCCACGACCCTTGCTCTGTGCTATTTTGTCCTTCATTTTGGGAAGCAAAAGTTTACATTCTTGCCATTAAGCTGAAAATAGTCAAGATAAGGTGAGAAGGACTATACAAATCATGTCCTTTATCAGCCCTCCTGTTCATGGTTTCAGGGACAGGTTTTCAAAGTTCAGCCAAGGTTTTGGAGGGGATGAACACTGAGTATATGAGGATTGAATCCTTGCTATTTGTGAATAATTTTGTCCTTATGGTCCCAAGTCACAGTGATCTTGGTTATGCACATATGTAGTTCACTGCTGAGTGTGTTAGGATTGCCGGCTTTAGGCATAGGCCAACTAGGTGGCCGCCTAGGGCGCCGGTCTAGCAGGGCATTTTTCTAGTATTTATTTGATGTAGGTAGACCAGGATGGGGGCACCAGGTAGTGTGGTGGGGGGTGCTGTGGAGTCCTTTTGCCTAGGGTACCAGTTGACCTAAGGCCGCTGCTGTGTGTTAGTCACCATAAAGGTAAATCACTATTGAATATAAAGCACCTGGGATAAAATCAGTACCAATGAATGAAAGTTCATGGTGGTCTCATGGAAAAAGAGTTTTAAAATCTGCAGGTGAAATGGTAGTACCTACTCCAAGTGGACATGCTTAAGTATCTTGTAGATTTGCTGTTGTTTATTGGTCAAGGGTTTTCAGATAGTTACTGAGTAGAGGTACTGTGGGCATTGTATTAGACTGTGGTGGTAAAGGATAAAGTTGTCTGCATGCTGGGTAAGCTACGTCCTCATCCTAAACCTTTGGTCTCAAGCTTTGGGTAATGACCAGGTGGATGAGACCATAGGTACAATATCTGAGGTTGTAATATGTCAGAGTTTTCACCCCCCACACTCCAAGGTACAGCAGTCTAGCACAAATACAAACAGGAATGACAAAGACACATATTAGGTATGAGGCTGGAGTATCTTGGGAGTATTACAACCTACTCCAAAGTATAGCAGAATAGGAGTTAAATATAAATATAAGGGGAGAACACAGTGTTACTATCCTGGGAGTTGCAAGGGTAAAGCCCTCAAGCAAACACTTGAAAGATATCAAAGCAAGTTTAAAATTCATATATTTTTCTATATGAATTGCAGTTGGTTTTTGAACATCAGGACTAGTATTATTGAATCTTGCAATTCCAATAGGAAATCTAAAATAAGTGTATAAATGAATTGCTAGATTTTTATTCATCTATATGAGGTTTTCTTCAGATGGGACTCAATAAATTTCAAACTGTTGTTAATTTACTACATTTTATATTTTAAGACAAATGTTCCTATTTCATTGTTGAAATTGTGGTTTCATTGTTGCAAGAGTATAAGCTTTATGTTGTACTATGTTGTAGAAAATTGGTTTGTATGTATATTATGCAGATACAAACTAGAATTAATTTGCCCCCTGTAGCAGTTGTCTAGCAACTGTGGAATATCATGCTTCTAGCAGCCTACATACACTATTAGACTCCTTGTCAGTTTACTGAAAATCAGGTTAAAACATAAGTCAGAGAAACAGGTTATTGCAGAATATTAAAAAGGAGATTTCAAAAAAGAGACATACTGATTATCAGCCGATATTAAAATACAGACTGATAAAAAGAGATATACTACAGCGAGAAGATTAAATATAAAAGTTTATTCGGTAAACACTTTCATGCCTAAAGCACTTCTTCAGACCATAAAAAGCAACAGAATGCATGAACCTTAAATACTATAATCAATTAAACAATTAAATACAAAGCAATAAAAAACTTATCAATGAAACAATCTATGCATTTTCAAGCAGGTTTTAAAGGAATACTGTCATTCAAACCAAAGTCCCTAGTAGCTTACAGCTTAGTAATCCATTTTAAGTTCTCATATTCTGTTTTATTAATGTCTCCTCCCCTGATGTTCACAGAAATAAGTTGCAATACTATAAAGACAAAAGAATGTCTTGGATTACTATTTACATGATTAGCTAAGGCAATTGTAATCAGCTGTATGTTCCAGGCACAGTGTTTCAGAAAAATCTGCTTTGCTGATGTTTTGAAGTCAGAACACAGATCATCCCTAAAGAGTCTACATGATATTGAGTAAAGTGACAGATCCCATATCTTACCTTGCAACTTACAATTATAGCCATAGTTCATTTAGTTTGTAAGATCCCTCCAGACTGGGAACCAGGGCTGTAATGTCCATTTTCAGAAAAAAAGGGAAGAAAGAGGGTATATTCCATTACAGAGGGATCGCACTCGTCAGACTCATTGGGAAAGTCAATATCAGGGTGCTAGCAAGAAGATTTTGTCCTATACACTAGTCTCTGCTTCAAAAGAAGTAGTGCAGATTTCATCCTGGAAAAAGGACAAAGCATCCACTTTTTGTTTTTTCCCAGAAATTAGAGGGGGTCATGTGACTTCACTGGTATGGTCAGTCACCAACATGTTCCAATATTCTGTCTTTCAGATGATTCATTTTTCCGATATAAAAACTGGAACAGGACTTGTAAGTTGCTAAATAAATTAAATCTTTACTTAATATGCATATATTCTGGGACAAATTCTGTAACCAGTTCTGGGATGTATAAAATAATTATTGGGGGAGATAAAATTGCAAGCTTTGCACAACATAAAAGGGAAAGTACCCACACTATTAGAGATTGGGTGTTTGGCATAATTACTTGAAAAACATAGCATCCGTTTGAGCGTCAATCTATTTCTAAAGCAGAAACTTGATTGATTCTCAACTATATTAGTTGATCAGCCAATAAACTAGGCCAATCTCATTTAATTATGTCACAAATTAGGTTCACATTATTAGTGTATGTAAGAATAGATACTAACCTGCTTTGTATCAATAACATTATCATTTCTATTGACTAACTGAATATCACTACCAGAAAAATAAGGTTTCCCACTTCCTTCTCTTAAAGTTAAAACCTCTTTCAAAACTTTATGAATTTCATACTTATTATAACCTCTTGCTAAAAATTAATTAGTTATCATACCATAAACTTCATTCAAATTCACTGTGTCTGTATGTAATCTTGACATTCTTATAACTTGTCCTTTCAGTACATTGCAATATACTGAATATTTGCTAGGGTGCATATTTGTTCTATGAAGAATAGTGTTTTTCCAGCATGACTTAATATAAACATAGGTGTCACTCGTCTCTCTCTCTCTACTACAGATGATGAACAAGCGGGATAGTTCATTTATATGCTTCATTACATGAAAACACATCTGGATGGATAGCGGTATTGCAAACTATAAATGAAGTGATTAACAGACAGACTATACAGACATACATGCTTACATCTCAACAGCTTAATATAAAATGGCAGTCAGGCTCGCAAGTGCTCTAGAGCTGTTGTCTTTACATACTTTAAAATCTTGTCTGACAATTTTGTTACTAATATTATAAATAACAAGAAACTATCTTAACTTGCAACATTTACTGTATATACTGTTGATAATCAATATATTGTTATTGTATTAAAGCCAACAACCTGTAATGTTGTTTACTATTGCTGCAACTTTGTATCTCTATTTACCATGTACATGATGTGGAGCTTTTCTCCCTGGGCATCCGCTGAAAAAGGACTTGAGTCCAGTCAGAATTTCCCAGTAAACAAATGTAAATAAATAATAAATAAAATACATTTATACACTTGTGCAAGCCCCTAGATATCTACTTAAAGACATAGACAGACAGACACACACACACACACACACACACACACACACACACACACACACACACACACACACACACATACACACACACACACACACACACACATATACATTGATCTACATCCTCCCTCTTAAAAAGATTGCCCTCAAATGAAATGATATTGGAGTTAGACATGCAATCATCACAGTGTTCATGTCCAAGTTGCAGTGTATCCATAACATGGTATGGAAATGTGACCTGATGTAGTAGCATAGTAATCAGAACTGTGTTTAGCAACAGGGACAGTCTTCGGTAAACAACTTATATTAGGAACTTCGGGATTCATTACAGGAACAGGGATATTCACTGGAACATCTTTTGGAACTGCTATGTGCTGTGGTATAGGCTTTGATACCAGCATCAAATGTTTCCAATTCCATTTAAACTCTACTCCTTGTGATTCCACAATGTATGATCTCAGCTCTGAGCAAATATTCTTCACGCCTCCAAGCCGATCATAAGCTTTGGATGTTTGCATCCTTACCACTTATCCTGCTCTTAATAAATTGAACAGTTTGCTGCTCTTATCATAGTAGGACTTCTGGGCTAAATGCTTCTTGAACAGATTGGCTTTCAGTGATCTGTTGTTCTTGACACATGGAACCAACAATTGACTACTAATTGGTAACGTGGTTCTGGTTTGTCTCAACAGAAGTCTCTGAGCAGGTGAAAGAAGATGTTTATCATGAGGATATTTCTGAGATTCAAAAGATTCAGAAAAATACCACTATGGTCTCATTTTGACTTCTCTACTAATTGCTTCACACTTTGAACTGCATGTTCTGCCAAACCATTTGACTGTGGATACTCTGGGCTACTCGTAACATGAGTAAAGTCTCACTCTTCAGCAAATCTTTTGAACTGTTGGTTTGTAAACTGTGCGCCACTGTCAGAAATAATTGCGCGGACTACCATGTACTGGCTTAGCTGAAGTGGTTCTTTCTGTTGATGTGATTTAGTACTATTACACACAGCACAAGATGATAGTACTCTCTCAATATTTTATGACATAGAAGACCAAAATACTAGTTCTCTTACTCTTTTTTGATAGAGTATGCTCCTGGGTAGCCACGATGCAAAATAATAATGTACTCTTGTTGCAAGGACTGTGGAACAATCACTTTAGGACCTTTCATGATGATAGCATTGTCTGACAAAATTTCTTCTCTGTATTGAAAATAGGGTTCCACTTCTCGCAGTAAACTAGATTACTTTGATGGCCATCAATGTTTGATAAAGTAGTTGAGCTTGTGTAAAACTAGATCTGCAGCTGTATGACTTTTAAGCTCCTCAAGACGTGTGAAAGAAAAATTTCTCACTTCCATGATTTCAAAATCAAGATTCTCATTCTCATGCTGTTCAGTAGTATTTCTGGGTGATCTGGATAATGTATCAGCAAGATAATTATTATTTTGCAACTTCAACATTATGCATTGCAATCTGGCAGGAGCTGTATGCATACAATTTCTCAAAATAGTAACTAGAGGTTGGTGGTCTGTTTCTGTCTGAACAAGTCTATCATAAACATAATCATGGAACTTTGAACATGCAAATACAATTGCC
Source organism: Protopterus annectens (assembly GCF_019279795.1). Taxonomy (NCBI): domain Eukaryota; kingdom Metazoa; phylum Chordata; order Ceratodontiformes; family Protopteridae; genus Protopterus; species Protopterus annectens. The sequence continues at coordinate 563,856,595 of NC_056745.1, forward strand.
AAGAGTTCTTTCTCTATCTGATCATACTGCATTTCGGTTTGGGTGAGAGTTCTGGATGCATAGGCAATAGGTTGACCCTCTTGAAGAATGACTGTACCTAGACCAAACTTTGAAGCATCACATGAAAGAGTAACTGGCTTGTGGACATCATAGTATCTGAGAGTTGGTGGACTGAGAATTTTCTGTTTCAGGGCATCAAATGCTCTCTGGTGTTTTTCTAACCATAACCAGGATACATCTTTACATGTTATCTCTATAAGTTGTGCTGATATATGGCTCAAGTCTAGAATAAGCTTGTCTAGGTAGTTAACCATGCTAAGAAAACGTTGCAGGGCTTGAACATTGTCTGGAGCTAGCAACTCAAGAATAGCAGTTTGCTTGGAAGGGTTTGGTCATAAGCCTGAACTGGTAAATAAATGACCAACATAAGTGATTTCTCGTAGCCTGAATTTACATTTCTGTGCATTAATCTCTAGCTTCACTTCACAAGCTCCTTCCAGAACCTTTCTGAGGTTTCTGCCATGCTGAGCTTCACCATTCCCTGCTACTAGTTTATCATCTACTATAATAGCCCAGGGATATCCAGAAAAAATTTGCTCCACTGCATGCTGAAAGACTTCACTTGCCGAATTTATCTCAAATGGCATTCTCAAAAATCTGTACCTTCCAAACAGAGTACTGAAAGTGGTTAGCAAAGAGGATTTCTTATCAAGCAAAATTTGCCAAAATGAACTCTTTGCATCTAAGACAGAAAAAACAGTGGCATTTGGCATGAGTAGTGACTTTTTCGACTATACGCTAGTTTGCCTTTGACTCTGTTCTGCATGGCTACTGGAACTTTCCTTGCTGGCCTGACAACTGGGCTGGCATCTGGGTCTAACTTCATGGAGTACACAACTGCAAGCTTGCCTAGCTTGTCTTCAAAGGGATCAGCACAGGTAGGGAAATATACTGAGTATAATTAGAATAGTGTTCTTTTAAGCTAACACTGTGGACTTCCTTATTAAATGAAAGCAATCCTGTTTTCAAATAGTTTTTGAGCCCTAATAATGACTGGATGTGCCTCTTGACCACATAAAATAAACTTCTCCCAGCAGAGTAACAAGAAAGCACTACTGAGCCTTTGGTTTGAATTTCTTCACCACCATAAGCAACAAGCTTCACACACTTAACCAAATCAAGCTTTTCTTCAGCACATAGTCTAGAAAATGTTTCAGCAGGCATAACATTGCACTTTGAACCTGTATCATCTTTGAGTTCTATGAGTTTTCCATTTATCCAAACAGTACAAAATACTTCGCTCTTTGCCCATAAATCTACTGCATTAACTGTTTCACTAGGCACCGACACACCATCAGCATAAGAAGTAGGGTCACTGTTTTCTAACTGGTCAACTCATTTCTTGAAATGTTCCATTTTAATAAAATAATGCGCGCCTTTTGATTTACAAAACATTTTGAAATGATTCCACTTACTGCATTGGTGACATGGTTGAACAAAAGCTAAGCACTTTTCTCTTTTAGATCCATGATTTCCACCACAGTTATGACAGTTAGCAATGAGATTGGGTGGGGCCCCATTCTTTGAATTTGCTGATTCACTCTTATGCTTCACTGAGACTGTGCAAATTCTGGAACTTCTAGAAAGCTCTGGGGTTTACTAGTGAGTGCTGCAGGGGTTACAGTTTTTGCCATGTGCTTGGGCCTGTTTTCTGTAACCACGTGCTGCATACTATTAACATGGGCTTTGGAAGTTACTGGAAGCATGCATTTCTCATTTGTAAGCATATTTGTGTGCTTTTCTGTGAGTTCATATATCTGACAAAACTCTATGGCCTTATTAAAAGTTAAATCACAGTCATAAAGCAAAATCTTTCTCAAAGCATCATCTTTAATACCACACGCAAGTCTGTCTTTATCAGCCCCATCCCTTAAATCACCAAATCTGCATGTTTTAGCACTATTTCTCAAATCATTTATATATGCTGCAGAAATGTCACCATGCTTTTGATCCCTTGTGCAAAATAAGTGCCTTTGCATTGTAATGTTTGTTTGGGGTTACACATTTCTTTAAATTTACATTTTAAGCATTTAGGGTCTTCTCTTGGGTCAGCCGGTACAACAATATGACGGTTTCCCCTCTCTTCTGCAAATACAGCAGGTGCAATACACAAAATAATTCTCCCTTTCAATGGCTTCTGACCCAGCTAAATTAAGCAGAATAAATGCCTTTGTATGATTATCTTTATCAGAAAATACAGCCTGTATGAAAATATTGTACTCTTGCTTAAACACTCTCTAATCCTCTGCAATATTAGTATCAAACACAAGTGGACCTGATTTTCAAAATCTATCTGCCATACCAACAAATTATGCACAAGCACAGTGTAAATATGACCATTTGTAATTATATATGAGCAAGCTGCTATGTGTGCTGTGAGAGCTTGTAATAATGTTCAAATGCACAATAAACTCTTCAAAATACTGTACTTTGCAAAATATGCTCTGAAATGGCTGTATTTTGTGAATAACTGCACTGTAATACTGCGCAAACATGTGAACACTTCATGCACTTTTGATATCTCAGATAGCTTTAATTAATACAAAAAGGTGTGTGCTAAGTGAAAGACGCAGTTGTTTTATTTCATTCATTTTATGCAATTTGGACTTTATTTCAAACATTTTCCATAGTAATTCAAATATTTCTAGCAATATGTCACAGTAACAGACATTTTGTTTACTTAAAATATCATTTAGAGCATTCTTTATGCTTCATTTTTTATTTTGTGAATAAGAAATCATTTGAGTAAGTTTTACATCTGAAATTCACTTCTGACCTGTTTTGCAAGTTGTACATGTAGTAGGGATGATCCACTCCTGTATATTCCTCCACTTTCAACTGAATGCCTCTCAGTCTTGATTCTGGAGAAACTGGATCCCACTTCTGACACCATGTTGCTTGTCTTTCTCTACTATAGATGACAAACAGGCAGGGTAGTTTATTTATATGCTTTATTACATGAAAAAATATCAGGATGGATAGCAGCATTACAAAATATAAACAAACTGATTAACAAACTATACAGACATACATGTTTACATCTCAACAGCTTACTATAAAATGGCAGTCAGGCTCACACATGTTCAGTATTTATACACTTGTGCAAGGCCCTAGATAGCTTCTTAAAGACATGCACACACACTTTGATCTACAATAGGTATTAATAAACCATAAGCCCACCAAATATAACCATCATGCCAAAACAAAATGTTTCTTAAAAGGTACAGGCAGCAATGTTGTTTTGTCCATTTTTTTCTTTACAATAATAAAATTCAACACATTTCAAAGTTTTCCCATTATAATACAAATGAAAAAAAGGCATGTTTTTCTACATTTCCACAACAATAACTTTTATATTCCACAAAAACTATAAATCCTAGACATATAATGCCAGTAACACTATGTGAATAGGTTTTAGAGAGACACAGTACCATATAATGAGCTACTGAGATGTAACAAAAAAGGGAATCCTGAGCACGTGTAATTCGGCAAAGTGAAAAATTAAGGGAATTTAAAGAAAGCACACATAGTTTAATAAGGGCTCTTTTACCAGAGGCAGTGGGACTAAGAAAGAAACATTTCCTTTTTGGTTATGAGGAAGGAAGAAAGCAGGAAGATAAAGAGTTAGTGGGAATGATGATGACAATGGAAAAAAGCAATAACAATAAACTGGACGAAGAAGAAACCCTACAGTGCAAGACATAGAGGGAATAATTAGTAATCTAGAGAAGGAGAATAAAATGCAGAAAAAGTGAAGGTAAAATAAAGACTTAGTCAGAAATGGGCAAGATATGATGAGAACAAAGAAGAAAAGAAACAGAACACAACAAAATAGAGGCACCATGCATTTGGATTACCAAAAAATGTCAAATTTTATTTGGCAACAAATAAATCTGATTTCTAAAAAAAATCATATAATGATAGGTATCGCCTTTCTGTTTGTTTTGACACTTTTTCAGAAGTATGAAAGATGCCCAGATGGATAAGTAACAAGGTAAACAACACCATGCAATGCATATCAAGTTTTATAACTCATAGTGCAAGTGTCAGTAATAATCTTCTTTAGCATCATCTAAGGCTTCAGCGGATGCTATGCAGGAGGTTGTCATTTGGTCTTACAACAATGTACTGCCTACAATACCAGTTCCTTTATACATGTGGAACTGTTACTACAGAACAATGACCCATTAACTAGAGTGGATTACTCCATTAATTAGGACTTTTACTTTGTCATTCATTGTCAATATAAAAATCCAGAGTGTAGTGGAGTAGTAAGCCTGAGTCACATTATGAAATTGGTTATATAGATCTGTCAGTTTTTTATTAGTCTACATTTACTTATTTTTTTAAACTTTTTTAACTGGCTTAGTCCCACTAGGCCAATGACCTCTTTTCGGGGTAAACTTGTAGATTTATTCATACTGACAAGGAGAAATTTGGCCATTGCACCTTGGAACTTCCCCTACTCTTTGTACAAGCAATCATATGGGGACCTAATTCAGTATGCCACTTCTTGTCTTCTTTCCAAGTGCAAAGACAACTTGGAGAAGCAGGAAGCATGGAGGAGAAGGAGAGTACAATGATTGCTATGGAAGACGCAATTGCTGTTAATCAAACAGCTGTGGAAGCTAGTATAGCAGAGAAGGAGTTAGAAGGAGATAGAAGACACAAGAAAGGAGGAGAATGGCAGCAGTGATGCAGATGGAATGAGAGGAGAGAAAAAGCAGGCAGAATATAGCATAATGCTGGATTCAGAGGACATCTTTCAATGGAATCTATTTTCAACAGATATTTTAACATCAGAATGTGTTGTTACAATCTTCCAATCAGGAGGGTTGTGGGATGTCTACCTAAAAGAGTTACTAGACCAAAGTGAGCCAGACAGTGAAAAGGCAGCAGTATGGGGAGAGATAATGGACAGGATTCAGTAGAATGAAAATTCACAGGAGAAAAAAAGATAAGAGACTGTATGCACAGACAGTAAGAGAAGGAGAAAAAAGGGAAGGAAACAAGCAGGAATTAGAAGAAATTTTTTTGTGAAACAAAGCAACAAGGCAGACAAGGAATTAGACAAGTATGAGGTATAGGGCAGCATCATAGCACCACTCGGGATAGAACCCAGAGAGGGCGGAGCCTTTATTCATATTAATAAAAATACACATTGTGGCATTTTATTTTTGAAGAAGAAGCTTACCACATGGAAAGGTTTTTACAACAATATGACAAAAGAAAATACATTTATCCTTGGAACTTATATGTCATACAGTCTTTTAATTGAGAAGCCAAGAAGAAAGTGTTTGTGCAATTTAGAACTGAAATTGAAAGAGATGATTTAAAAGAATATTTAAAGACTACATGTAGAGACTTTATACATGTAGCATGTGAATGGAAATCGCCATAAGCGGAGGTTTCCATTCTATTCAATGTGGTGCGGTCTCGGGGTTGGTATATTTAAGTAGCGGGGGGTGTGGGAGTGCACTGGGGCTTGCCCCCCCCGCTTACAACAAGTTTTATATTTGTACGTTGTGTTTTAATTTTTTTTATAGGTAGTCAATGTTCCGTAACTTTAGACATATGTGTTCGAACATATGTCAGTCGAAGTTACAGCACTTTGACTACGTGATATAGACCCTTTTGATTATACCACGTCAAGGGTGTAAAATCACAGGATTTTGAGACCATTTAACCATATGGATAGAAATACAAGAAAGAAGGAATTATATAAAAATAGGCAAAGGAATAATAAGAATTATTGAATCAGAATTGGATGAACAGGCAAAAGATATAATACTACAATTATGGTAAGATCATATAAGCATGAGAGAATTTTATAAAGACTGGACAAGTTGATATATCAATTTGAAAGAAAAATATAGAAAAGAGGCATTCAAATGGCAAACAATGAAAAGAATACAGGATTTCAATGTATATAAGAAAATTAGTAACCAAATATTCAAAATCATGGCAAGTAATAGGGAAGAGTTTATAGAAAAAGAAAGAAAGCTGTATGAAATAAATCAAGAAAAAATAAAAGAAGATTGTTTAAACAACATGGAAAGAAAGAAGAAGTAGCCCCTTACTTAAAATGGTTACAGAAAGTACAAGAATAATGAGAGAAGCAAAAAATGGAAAAGGCGACATAGTAGAAGAAATATTGAAAATAATTAAATAATATATAGTCGAGACATTCTCAATATGTGACATTACATTAACAAATGAGAAGTAAACAAGTTAACTGAAGAAGACAATAAAAGGATGGAAGAAAAGATAACAATAGAATTAGAAAACATACTTAAGACAGTAAATGTATGGAATCGAATACTTAATTTACAAAAATATGCAAGAATGGCAAAATGAATATTTTGTAAGAGTTATGAATGGATGGTTTGAAAAAATGTATAAATGATGAAAAGATATGTCTTGTGGTAAAGAAATTCATATAGAAAAAGGGAGAAAAATGGATATAAGAAATTGAAGACCACTGGAACTGAACAATATAGATTATAAGATTTTCATGAAAATAATAGAAAAAAGAATAGCAAACAGAGTTAATGAATTATTGTCTGAAACAATCTTTGGAACTAGAAGTAAAATAAGTCAAGAACTATTAATATTAATAAGAGAACTGGTAGATGACATAACACAATTAAAAATTTAATATGAGATGTGAATAAAGCTTTTGAAAAAAATCAACACAAAGCATTGTAGAAAATTTTAGAGGACTATTATAAAATTAATAAAATAATAAATGTTCTGAAGTCAGTTTATATGGAAAACAAAGTAAGATTAGTAGTCAATGGGTGGATAAGTAAAACTACAAGACTAAGAAGTGGTATTAAACAAGGATGTCCAACCAGCAGCATATTATTTGCATTAATTATAAATGCAGTGGTCACTGATAGTAATTTGATATTGGAAAAAGCTAGATATCAGACACCAGAAAGAAATATGATTCCAGTTATGTTTATATATGCATATGATTTAGTGCTAACAGTTAAGAGTACAGAATGGATGAAAACAGCCATAGAAATTCTTAATAAATGACAGAGATGTTAGGCTTGACTATTAATAAAGACAAAATAAAGGACTAGGTTTCTTGGGAGAAATGCAGGGAATTAAATTTAATGAAGAAGAAATACAAATCTTAGCAATAAAGTTTGGGAATGAACAATTAAAAGAACAGCAATGGAGAGATGTGTTAGAATACAAGGTATTTACATATTTTGGAGAACATTTAGGCTGTCACACAGTAAAACAAAAGAAAACTAAAGTGTCAAAAAACAAAAGAAAGAATATAAGGTGAAAGACCAGATGAGAACATTAGAAATGTGGAAAAAGCATAACTATAGTTGCAAGTATAGAAAAGTTCTGGAAGAAGCTCATGTTGATCAGGAATAAATACAGGAATGGTTAAGGAGAGGTGAATTCAAACCAAGAGATAAAAGGTTAATATTGGCAGCCCAAGATAGTGGGCTACATACACACTGGCTTACAAAGTCCATTGAACATGTGGGAAAAACAGACAAATGTAGGTTTTGTAAAACTGAACTGGAAACAGTTGCACACCTCATTGCTGGTTGTGACATACTGATGGCAGAAGGACTGTATACTGAAAGGCATAATAATGTGGCAAGACTGTTACACTGGGGATTGTGCAAACATTATAGTACTGAAGTAGCTAAAAAACACTGGAAATATGAGCCACAAAGCATCAAAGAAAATGATGAAATTTATATCACATGGGATCTCCCATTACTAACAGTTCAAAAGATAGATGCTAAAAAAATGGATATAGTGATCCAATAAAAGAAGACAAAAGTAGCATTGATCATTGAAATTGCTACACCCAGTGACTACAGTGTCTCACAAAGTCATAAAATATCAGGATCTGCAGGCAGAAATGAGAGCAATGTGGAAGAAAGATACCCAGACAGTTCCAATAGTAGTTGGAACAATGGGTCTTATAAAATAATCTACAATTGTATTTAGATATGTTACCAATCCATGTACCCCAAACAAATTGCAGGAGTTATTACTGGGCACATTGTGAGTGCTGCAAAGAGCACCTTTGGCTGACAAAGATTGAAACAATACTAATTTCATGATCTTTAATCAAACTTTGACTTAGGAATGGGGTCCATTCCCATCATAGTATTAGGAACCCAAAAGATTTGGAGAAATTAAAAAAGAAAAAGGCAGGAATGGAAATCAACACAGAAGTAGATAAAAATCAGGCAGCAAATGAATGTGCCAAAAAACAAAAAAAAAGGAATATAAGGTGAAGGACCAAATGAGAAGGTAGGAAATGTGGAAAATGTATTGAAAGTTTCTGGAAGAACCTCATGACTGACAAAGTTTGCAGATGATTGCAAGTTGGTAGCCATTATTAACTCCTCAAATGATGTTGACATCCTACAGAAAGGCCTTACTGAGACCAGTGACTGGTGTCAAAAACATGGCCTTAAGCTCAATGCCAAAAAATGTGTCATCATCCCCTTTGGGAAAAACCCAGATCCCATGAACTACCACATCGATGGTAGTCTACTGAACACAGAAGGAGTTATAAGAGACCTAGGCACACAGGTTGACAGCAACCTCTCTTCTGACCACCACACTGCCACTGTGGTCAGAAAGTCCTTCTATGTGGCACATCTCATTACTAAGGGTTTTGCATCCAGGATGAAAGAGATCATTGTCTCCCTCTACTCTTCCCTCGTTATGCCACTCATCGAGTACAATGCCCCATTTGGCATGTACATCACTAGACACCTGCATCAACTGGAGAGGCTGCAAAAGTACCTCACAAACAGGATCTTAGGCCTTAAATACTTGTCCTATATGGACAGACTCAAAAAACTCCAACTGTTCTCTGTCTCATATCGCCTACTCAGAGGCGATCTCTGCTTGACTTATAAAGCCATGTATGAGCCAGCTCTGTTAGAAATGCTACAGCTAAAGAAATCCCAATCCCTCCACACCACATGCTCCAGAGACCGCAACCTCATTACCGCAATCAACAGAACATGCTGGAGGGACAGGTTCATAACCCAGAGACTGCCCATGCTATGGAACAGACTTCCCATACATGTCAAACAAAGCACCTCACTGGCCCTCTTCAAGAGAAATCTTGATGAGAGGATGGGAAATAGAAAATTCACCCCAGGGATCACTCCAGTGACTCTACTCCACAGATGCACTGGAAACTAAAGTCGGGTGGCACGATGCCAGGGTAAACCTATAGGCTAGGCTTGTAAAGGCTCCAGGGCCATTAGCTTAGTACACACCTATGAAACTAGGAACTTATGTTGATCAGGATGGAATACAGAAATGGTTAAGGAGAAGCAAATTTAAATCAAGAGATAAAAGGTTAATATTGGCAGTCCAAGATAGTGGAGTATGTACATGTTGATTTACAAAGTTCATTGAACAAATGGGAGAAAGAGACAAATGTAGGTTTTATAAAACAGAATCAGAAACAGTCACACACCTTGTTGTTGGTTTGTGACATACCAGTGGCAGAAGAACACTATACTGAAAGGCATAATAATGTGGCATGACTACTGCACTGAGGATTGTACAAATATTATGTTATTGAAGTGGCTGAAAAACACTGGAAACATGAGCCACAAAGCATCATAGTAAATGATGAAGTCTACATCACATGGGATCACCCATTACCAACAGGTCAAAAGATAGATGTGAAAAAACCAGGTATAGTGGCCCACGAAAAGAAGACAAAAGTAGCATTGATCATTGAAATTGTCACACCCAGTGACTACAGTGTCTTGAGTACAGAGACACAAAGTCATAAAATATCAAGATTTCAGGCAGAAATGAGAACAATGTGAAAGAAAGATACCCACACAGTTCCAAAAGTAGTCGGAGCAATGGGTCTTATACAAAAAGAGTCTGCATTTGTATTTAGATATGTTACCAATGCATGTAACCCCATATGAACTGCAGAACTCGTCATTACTAAGCACACTGTGGGTGCTGCGAAGAACACTTCTGGCTGATATCAAAGATTGAAACAATACTAATTTCATGAACTTTAATTGTACTTTGACATAGGAATGGGGTCCATTCCTGTCATGGTATTTGAAACTCAAAAGACTTGGAGAAATTAAAAAAAGAAAAAGGCACATTTAAGTAATTCCATAATATTAGGTAAAAATGCACATTTAGCTAATGTATGTACAAATCTGTTAGCATTAGAAAAGGATTTAATGAATGTAATTTTATGTTCATTTGGGGGTCAAGGCTAAACCCAGTGCCCAGTGAAAACAGGAATTGTTTATGTAAATAACAAAGTGGGGGGGGGGGTTGAGCTTGTTTCACCCAATTGTATATGTGTTTTCGTTAAACCTGTATAAAGTCTTAGTAAAGAGGAAAGATTAAAGAAAATTTACTAACAAAAATCATAAAAGAGAAATATAAAATGATTTGGCAAAAGTTGGAATATTTAAAAAAGGAGCAAAAAGTTCATTGTATGGATATGCAATTATATCAAGAGAAGATATTGTTATGGAAAATTGATGTAGGAAAGATAGAAAAAAATTGAAGGATGGGGTATGAAAATGTAATGGAAAGAATTATGTTTATCCTTGGAAACATATCAGTGAAGAGAAGATTAAAGCAGTAAAAATGAGAATTAATAGGTACAAAAACATGTAGAATATTCAGATTTTGTGGAGATTATCCGTAAGTAAGTTATCAGTCAAAGCAAGCATGCCATATAAATTTGTTTACATTGTAGTAAATCAGAGACAACTGAACATGCTTTTATAAAGTGCAAAAGGATATTCAAGCTGCGGAAGGAAATATATGATAAAGAATACTTAAAAGAACTGGAGAACATTGAATGTATCAATATGGACATAATTGAATATGGACATTATAAAAATGTAAAACAAAAGGACATTAAAGTGGATACCAAATTATGTTGTATAATGTCGAATGAAATAAGTAATGAAGTAAAATACTGTGTGGGGGGATTAAGAAATTGAAGGTTTAATATATATGTAAGAATCATGTTACAAATATTGCAAATATTGTACATAATTAAGTATTTGTCGAAAAGTTGTATATACCATGTATATATTTATAAATACAATAAAGAACCCCTACTATTTGGAGCTGCTAGGTCTACTGGAGTTCTGTTACTGCAGTTCCAGAAATTCAGAGATGGAGAGAGTGCAGCAGAGCTAGAGAAAAAATCAAAAGAAAATTTACTGAAGGAAAGAGAAGCAAATAAAATAATTATTAGAGAATTGTAAATTGGAGGATTGGTGACAGTGCTGGTAGAAATGATGAACCAGGCAGAGCCAAAGGAAGGAGAGGAAGCAAGCAGGATTGTCATGGTGGAGAGAATACTGCAGCAGGAAAAAGCTGAGATGTTGGAAGCAGAACTAACAGTAGGTCAAGAGAAACACTGGAGGTATTCTCAGCTCATGGATTTACTTTGCAAATGGGTCATTTTATTACAAGGGAAAAAAGTTATGCTGCTGCAGCAAGTCAAGGAAGAATGAAAGACGAAACCGAGATGGGACAAAGATTTGAAATTTCTCAACAACCAAAGAAAAGATGCCCAGTGGTAAGAATAAAAGGTAAAAACAATGACAGTGTAAACAGTTATGACATTATGGATAGTATTATTTTGCAACTAGGGTTTGATATTAAAGACATAAGAAAATTATTTCATTTGGGAGCTAAACATTTTTGTGAAGGGATGCTGATAACTTTAATTTGCTGGAAAAATTATGACTAAAACTGAAAAGGAAATACAGTAGCATCACGGAAAGACTGTTTATTTCATAACTTCAGACTGCAACTGAAAAAGAAAATGAATGCACAATTTATAAATTCAGATATAGATAAACATGACTTAAATTGTTTTTCTATCTAGGACGTAAATTCATAAACGTAAAATATAGGTAAAAGAAATGTATGGAATGGGGGTAGGGAAGTGTGGGGAAAATTCAACATATTTCAAATATAATATTTGTGAATTATGAGAGGGGATTTTTAAGTACTAGGGTCAACCTGGTCAACCTATTTCTGTGAGGATGAAACAGTACAAGTACTTGTTTAGTACAAGGCTGTAACAAATGAAGGCATGGACAACATACGGGAGAGGGAACATATAACATATAAAACATGAGTTAGCAACTCCATTAGGTGCTCTTTTAAACCACAGCCTGAGTACTGGTTTTGTCCCTGTTGAATGGAAAACAGCAGCCATCATCCCCCTTCATAAAGAGGGTACAGCAACAGACCCTGGGAACTACAGTCCCATAAGCTTATCCAGCCTTATCTGTAAGGCCATGGAACAAATCATCATGGACCTTATAAATAAGGATATAGGTGATCTCCATACCTTTGATCTGACACAGTTTGATTTTGTCAAATGCAGGTCATGCCTGAAAAAAATTGATGGACTTCTTCAAAAACATTACCAGAGCCATAGACAAAAGCAAATCTGTGCATACAGCCTATCTTGACTTAGCCAAGGGCTTTGAGACAATCCCACATTCAGGCATCATTGGTAACTCTCCTAGTTGAATATCAATACTTATGTCATCGGGTGGGTTGCTGACTCACCAACAGATCACACTCCACAGAAATGGAGAACATTGACATGTGTGCTGTAATGGAGACCTGGTTTAAAGCAGCAGAAAGCACCCCTGTGCTACCAGGCTATAACTCGTTTTACACCTTTCGGCCCTAGATCATGGACCGAAGCTCCAAAGGTGGTGGTGTCTCCATATTCATAAATGATATGCACACCTCCAGACTAGTAGCCCAGCATAATGATTCTGAGATACTTAAGGTACAACTAACATTGGGTAAGATGGCAATTCAGGTCATAGCCTGCTATAGGTCCTCAATCATGTCCCAAGACTCTCACTCCATGTTCCTGAGCACCCTGGAAACTATAAGGGTCCAACACAACACTCTTATACTGGGTGAATTCAACTACCCCGCCATCAACTGGGAAAACTCATGCACCAATACACTGGCCTAATGCTTCCTGAAATTCATCAATTCCAGTGCCTTGGACCAGCTCATTCTTACCCTCACTAGATGAAGCAATATCCTTGACCTGGTTATTACTAACATGGGCAACTGTTGCTCTACACCATTAGTCAATTCCTTCCTGGATAGATCCGACCGCCATCTCACCCACACCCCCTGCAAAGGTAACCACCATGAAAAACTTCTCCAAAGCTGACTTTGGGGTCCTAAAAACAGAGTGGCACCCATGTCAATGGAAAATAGATGCATGACTGCCATATCATACACCAATGCACTTTACGAACATGTACATAAATGCATGGAACTAGCCATACCCAACAGAACCAAGACACTCTCCTCCAAAAAAATGAAACCAATATGGTGGTCCCCTGCCATTAATAAACTATAGAATAGAAGGAAGAAACAGTTGCAGTTAAAAAGGTGAAGTCCCAAGACTAGAAAAACTCCCTTATTAACCTCAAGAAAAGTTGAAAAGTCATCAAAACCTCTAAAGCCAGCTATGAAGGGAGAATTGCAAAAGACACTACAAACGACAACAAAGCCTTCTATAGTTATATCAAGAATCTCCATGCTCTGAGACAATGGTTCCTCCTATACTGAGCCAACAGATATTGCCAACATACTGGTCAACAGATTCACTGCCAACTTTATCCCTACCCCCCAAAGGACCAATCACAATACCGGAGGAATGCCAGGCACCCAGCATTACTGCAGCACAGGTTAAAGCTACATTGTCCAAGGCCAAGAATACAGCTTCCACGTGACCTGACAATATCCCTGGATGTGATCTACATGAACTACAAAGTGAACTGGCACCACATCTGTGTGCCCTGTTCACTCACAGCCTCACTTCAGGCTTTGTGCTTACTGAATGGTGCACTGCTACAGTCATCCCTCTCCATAAAGGGGGAGCGACTACAGACCCTGGGAATTAGCCTGATGAGTCTGATATATAAGGCTATGGATCGCATTATCATGGACCTAATTAACAAGGTTATAGGGAATCTCCAAAGTCTAGATCCCACTCAATTTGGTTTTGTGAAAGAAAGATCATGCCTGTTCATCCTGGTTGACTTCTTTGAGTCAGCCACCAGAGCTGTGGATTAGGGCAAGGCAGTTCATACAGCCTACCTCAATCTGGCCAAGGCCTTTGATATCATTCCCCACTCAGGAATTATTGACAAACTCACCAAACTAGGCATCAACCCCTATATCACTAGGTGGGTTGCAAATTGGCTCACAGATAGAACCCACATTGTGAAAGTAGCAGAGTCCAAGTCAGACTGCTAACCAGTCAAGAGTGGAGTCCCACAGGGATCATTCCTGGGTCCTCTCCTGTTTGGCATCTACTTCTCAGAAGTCCAGGCCAACATAGAGGGACTCTGGCTGTCCAAGTTCGCAGATGACTGCAAGCTGGGAGCCATTATTAACTCCCCAAGTGATGTAGACATCCTACAAAAAGACCTCATTGAGACCAATGACTGGTGTTGAAACCATGGCCTTAAGCTTAATGCCAAAAAATGTGTTGTCATCCCTTTTGGGAAAAACCCAGTTCACACTAATTACCACACTGATGGGAGCCCACTGAACACTGAAGGTGTTATAAGAGATCTGGGGACACAGATTGACAGCAACCTCTTCCTTCTATGTGACACATCTCATTACCAAGGGTTTTGCATCCAGGAAGAAAGAGGTCATCATCTCTCTCTCTACTCTTCCCTCATTAGGCCAGTCATCGAGTATAATGCCCTATTTGGCATGTACCTCACTAGACAACATGCAACAGCTGGAAAGGCCACAAAAGTACCTCACAAAGAGGATCCTGGGCCTTAAACACATCTCCTACATGGACAGACTCAAAAAACTCCAGCTATTCTCTGTGACATATCGTCTACTAAGAGGCAATTTCTGCTTGACTGACAAAGCCATGTCTGACCCAGCTCTGTTAGAAATGCTACATCTAAAGAAATCCCAATCCCTCTGCACCACACATTCCAGAGACCTCAGCCTCATTACCACAATCAACAGAACATGCTGGAGGGACAGGTTCATAACCCATGCCCATGCTCCGGAATAAACTTCCCATAGATGTCAAGCAGAGCACCTCACTGGCCCTCTTCAAGAATAATCTCAATGAGTGGATGGGAAATAGAAAGTTCAACCCGGGGATCACTGCAGTGGCTCTACTTGATAGAGGCTCTTGCAACTAACATTGGGTGGCATGATGGAGATTCACTACATTATGAGGTCTTCTTCTTCAAACTAGGAAGTTTGTGTAAATGTTTTAAAAAGAAATTTAAATCCAGTTACTGTTATGGTAACAAAAATATAATTCCAAGGAAAAATATTTAAAAAAAATCTGCTTATTAGCTATACTGTTTATTCAGACAAAAATAAAAGTGGATATACTATATATATATATATATATATATATATATATATATATATATATATATATTTATACTATATACAGAGTTCATTATAATAGACTACAGGTGATATTGCTCAGACAAACATGTTATATAAGGAAAAAAGGAACATGCAACCCTGTTTTAGGAAAATTATTTTATTTTGATGTACATATTCTTTCATCCATTTGTAATGATTCAGGACATTTGTTATAGTCCTCAGAAAGAATGCCACTGCCAGTGGTAAGAGCTGTAGCCTAAAGTGGATATTTCTACAATGTGAGAAATTGC
Source organism: Protopterus annectens (assembly GCF_019279795.1). Taxonomy (NCBI): domain Eukaryota; kingdom Metazoa; phylum Chordata; order Ceratodontiformes; family Protopteridae; genus Protopterus; species Protopterus annectens. The sequence goes on from NC_056745.1 coordinate 563,872,389, forward strand.
AATTTAGGGAGACAGTAACCACTATGAAGAAAGACCTCATTATCAGCTAATGTACATATCTCTGAATCACCTTTAGCTACCCCAAGTACAAATCACCACTTTCCTACAGTAGTCAACAGGCATTCCACCTATTCACTGTTACACACACACATAGTATTTATAACTCAGAATATAAGAAGCAAAATGTTCAGCAGAACAGACCACCTAATAGCAGGACACTTGACTTTTGCCTTAGTAGCAAGTACAACTAGCATGGAAACTTCTTTTGCCACCAGAAAGAACCAGTAAAGTAATTACAGCAAAAACTCACACATTTAGCAAAAACAGTGCAAGCATCATCAGTACACTTAATTCAGTATACTTACATCAATTAAAGTAGTACAATCTGATTTAATCGGGACACAAAATGGAGCACTTCACTATATCCCTGCTTTCTGGATGCAAAATAGTGTGAAAATGCCTAGTCTGGTTTTAGCTGCTACACAGGAGCTTCAGCTTTCAAGAGTCATAGTGTAAGACAACAACCGATGATATAAAAACAGGGAAATGAAAGATGTAAACAACTAGTCAGTAGTGTTTATCTTATCAAAAGTGCAGCAATCACCTGCACTCTTACCAGGTTTAATTACAACAAGATCTAGACAACTCAAACAGCTGGCTAAAAAGTTTGAAAAGAGATTAAAATATCAGCACTGACTACTCCACTTAACTACACATAAACTACTTGAAAAACTATGAAAACTGTAAAACAAATTCCATTTACAGCTGTAGCTTCATATTCAGAGGAAAAAAAACAATAAAAATGAGAAAAAAATGAGAGAACCAAATCAAAACTGATTGAAATAGCTAGGTACAGCATATATAACGCATTTGAAAGTGCAGCACAAACAATAAAACACCTTCAGTTAATAGTTATAACTTCAGATTCAGGGAAAATACAATTAAATGTAGAAAAAATGAAAGAAGCCACTCAAAACTAATTTAAATGGTTAGACGACTTTAAGTATAGCAAAATAAAAGTACTCCACTGTTTTCTGGATGCAAAATGGAGTCAGTATGCCTCATTTGGTTTCAGCTTGTGCACAGGAGCTTCAGTTTCTGAGTTTTATAGTAAGATAACAATGGCTGACTGATCATGCAGTATGAACAACAGACAGAACAAAGGCTGTAAATAGCTAAAACTCTAGCCAATACTGTTTATCTTCCCAAAATTGCAACAATCACCCTACCTCTCACCAGGTTTTCTAGAGTATACTATAATCTCTTCCAAGGTATGGATTACTCTCCACACATCAATTAGTCCAAATTCCTCCACAACTTGATTAACAGATGAGGTCATACAAGGCATTCTAAGCCAATGAACGGGAAGTCTGTGTAAGGCTGTATTCATGATCACATTAAAATCCCCTCCTACTATAAGAGCTATATCTAGTTTTTCATTTTCTCAGTGATGCTAGAGAATGAACCAACATATGCTATTCTGTGTCCCATAGAAATTAGCTATAAAGATAACTTCTCCTTTAGTACTTAGTACTAGTAGCTCAAGCCAGTGACCTTCCTTGTTCTTAAAGGATGAAAACAGTCTCCACTAAAAAGAAACATATAGATAACAATCATAACTACCCATTTGGCTGAGTTAGCATAACTAGCCTCCCCAACCTCTCTACTTCTTGTGCACACTAACAATATTCCTTTTTATGTCTGTTTCTTGTAACAAAACAAAGATGGCCACCTGTCTTTTAATAAGTTAGAGGCATACATGTAGACCAACCTTGCACATTAAATGATAAAATAGTGACTTTCATATGAGATTGGGGTGTGGCATCTTTTAAAAGTACTAGGATCCCATATAATACTACATGCGTTGTCACTATTACAAATAGGCAAACCATCTATGGAAATCTCTGTAACCAAACTGAAAAAGTTTTCCACAAAATGAAAACAGTTGAGCCTTGCGACCATAAACCAATAAAATAAGAATCACAGGGAGAACCACATTAAACACACACACACACACACACACACACACACACACACACACACACACACACACACACACACACACACATACATGCCTCAATGGGCAGGATCCAAGGAGATCAGGAAAGACAGGCCTTCCTTGTGCCTCAGTAAGTCTTCCCAGTCCCCAGCCTTCATGCTAAAGAAGACTCTGGTCATTATTCTAGTATATCCTCAAGAAAAAAAGAAATGAAAATAAAAGAAATCTAGTGCCCCAACACAAAGTAAAAAAAAGAAAAATGTAACCAACCCTCATTTAATATAATGTGCTATTTTAATAAGTAACAGCATGCAATCACAACCTCTGATTTCTCTAGGAATTTGATTTAACAAATATTAACAAATATGATGTGAAGCACTTGTATAACACTTATCCAAACTCCAATGAAATTTAGCAAGCATCACAAATATGTTGCAGAGAAAATTAAAAAAATTAGACTGTTGAAAAACAGTCAAAGTGGGTAAGGTGGCATTTCAATAGCAAGAAAAAAAATAAGTTCCTTAACTGAGTGAGGTAGTAACCCAATGAGTTATGTTTACTAACAAAGCAACAAAAAAAACCCACTTAAACCAATGGCTACAGACCAGTCAGCAAGTGAATACTCTCTTATTTAGAGTGAAAAACCTTTAATCTTATACTTTAGTCATAAAAATTACTTATTCAGAAAGCAAATAAATAACAAATTCACAGTATTTAAAAAAACATTCAACCAATGATCTTACATAATTAATTAACCATCAGAATATCAATTAGTACTTTAAAGCCGCAATGATAAATATATATCCTTCACAAAAACATAATATAATACAAAAATTAAAAATGCTAAAAATGTCTAAGTACCATCTAATTTTAGTTATTCGTTATTTTTTATTTTTGTAATGTCTTATCCTTTAAAAGAAACATTTAATTTTAATGTTCTCATTCAACCTAAGACAATTGTCAGCATTTAATCTTATTTGCCACTTGGTCTCTACACTCTCTAGTTTATTTTTATAATTTCCTCCCCTCATATCATTAGGAACATGTTATAAAACTGAAAACAGAAATTTCTTATAACTATTACATATTTCTGAATTCTTATATAATGCAATATTAATATCTTTGGACTTAATAGAGTACAAATGTTCTTTAATTCTATCTAATATCTAAATATAAAATAGAGGAGAACTTGTGACTTTGTGTAAATTTAAGGAGCATTGTAACATATGCTTCTGGGTTGCTCTAAATCAGTAGTTTTTTAATCTCTTATTGCTTCAGCTCTTTACATAACTTAAATGGCTTTTATATCTATGCAGTCTATCCTATTGGGTATATATGACCTTGTTTTATCACTTGGAATGGATCTAATGAATAAAATTTATTTGATTATTGTATGTTTTATATGTAAGGAGAGTACAGTACAGCTGTAATTATATAAAGTCAGAGATGGGATAAGAAAAGTGTCCTTAAAAATTAAGTATTGGTTAGTGATGAAGGGATGGGAGAGGCAGGGACATATTGTTTCTCATTTGTAGTTAAGTGAATTTCTCTCTAAGCCTGTATTATGTATTTTTATTTTAACTGTCTAATGTTGTTATTTCTTGAGTGCTTGTAACTATTTGATATTTTCTATTTAATGTTTGGCTTCTTGTTTATATCTGTAATATGGTAACCCTTCTATTTACAATATATGCAATGGGATCTTTTACAGATACCTGAACTATTATCAGCTCAGGCAGATGGGGTTTAGCATGTTATCTGAAGGATGACACAGTCATGAGTGCAGCACTGCTCCTATGATGCACTGCACTGTCAGTATTGGGACACATAATCAAACTTCCTGGTGTGGGAATACAATTTACACCCTTTGGATCTTGCAGCATCAAATGTAAGTCTGTTACTTGTTGAGCTACAGAGACTGGCAGATTCCCTAGTTTTAGAATCATGAGCAGTGTACCCTCTTGGATAATATGCTATGCCATGTACTTCCAGTTTTGAAATGCCAACATTAGTGTCACTTCTAAATAAACTCACCTATTACATGCTGCCTATCTCTAATTTGCAAGTCTCACAGTTAAAGTAAACAAATCCAAAGTCATGACATATGGAACTATGGATTTCAAGTAGAAATACACAAAAAGGAATTATAGGTGAGAATGAGCTCAGCAGAAAGGTGGGTTAATTTGAATATTTTCTACCAATTATTTATCTTGTTCTCCCTCCTTACTGTCCAGACTTTCATACAACTCTCCATACACCTTATCCTTAGCCTTCACCACCTGTCTCATCACCATATGCCTCATCGGGTCTACCTGATAACACCGACACGCTAAAACATCGACAACAAAATCACCGACACCACAAAACCGAAAGTTCAAAAACACGAAACTTCACATGCCCGACAAACCACAATCCCAACAATCAACAAACAAAACAAATCCCCTGTCCAAAAAGCACACACACAACACAAGCACATCCAAAACCTTACAAACCTACACTAAACCTTACATACACAACTATCTATGCACTAACCTTAACCCAAACACTAACCCTAAAGTCCACCACTATCGCACACTCATCTAACCCACGCCCTAACCCTAACTCACTTAACCCACCCCTAACCCTACAGTCTGTCACTGTCACACACTCACCTAACCTGCGCCCTAACCCTAACTCACTTAATCAGCCCCTAACCCCAACCCCACACTTACCTTAACATGGTGTTCTCAGCATCGGGATTTTCAACTGTTGATCATCTCCATTGTCGCTCTTCCGGTGTCAGTGTTCTTGTCATCGGTGTTTTGCAGTTTCGGCATTATCAGGTAGACCCGCCTCATCGCATTTATATTACCTCGTCAAAATTTTACTGCATCGAAGCAATAAATGTCAAACACAATTGATCGATACAGTAAAATATCAAACGAGTATAAAAAAAAAAAAAAAAAACACAAAAAAAAAAACTAAAGGGTGTAGGCAGGGGGGCAAGCCCCCCTGCACCCCCCACCCCCACTACTTAAATATACCAACTCCGAGACCACACTACATTGAGGTAAATGGAAATCTCCCCTACAGAGATTTCCATTTACCTGGACGATATTCTTCACTTTTGATATTGTAGTGCCGACAATATCAGATTCGATATTGTCACCTTGCGACAATACAATATAGACCTGCCTCATTTCCTTATACTCCTGTCAACTTTCTTCATTTCTCACGAGTCAGAATCAGCAATGGTAACTATAGGGTCTATTGATTGTGAACTTACAACTACACTTCCAGATACTGTAAATATGACTTCATTTTTTTGGTCACCACATTTATAACTTTACTGAAATGGTAATTGGCCTGAGCAATACAGTTTGTTTATGAAGGGGTTCAACTTTATACCTTCTACCTGGGCCAGGGTGGAGAACACTCACCTTGATTTAAAAATTTTTACCAGAAAACTTAATTTCCAAATACTCTTTGGGGATGAAGGCAGTAGCAATACCCCTGAGACATTCAAAAGGAAGAGTACAGCTAATCCTCCTTTGCACGTTGCCATTAATATGTTTGAAAAGCAATGTTAGAGAGAAATTTGAGTTATGTTGCAAAGTAATACCAAACCATTTTTTAACCTTTCAGTCCAAGAAACGCAGCTTCTGGAACAATTCATTAACAATAGTAGCATCAGATATATGAAAGCAGACAGTGATGGCGGTCTGGTTATCATGGATTATGTGGACTATTCAGGGTGCATATTTAATCCTTTGCATGATGGCAGTGTTTACAGTGCAGTTTCCATTAATGAAATTAACATAGCTTATAGGGTTATCAAAGTGGTTCTTAACAAGTTAATGCTTTTTGACAAGATTTCAAAAGGTCTTTATGATTTTCTTAGAGTGCATTTTCCTTTATTCCAAAGATTTCTGGCATCCCCAAAATTCACTCCAATGCCTCTAATCTGGTTTACACCCAATTGTTCTTGCCAGTGGGTCAGTTACAGAGCTCCTCACCAAGTTTGATCAGAAACTGAAACATCTTTTTGTTTCATTCTCGCACATTATAAGAGACTCATGGGATCTCTGGGACAAATTGAGGAGAATACCGGTCAAGATGGACAACCTATTTGTCACCTGTAACATACAAAGTTTATTTACAGTAATGCCCCACGACGTGGGACTTGAATGGATTGGTGAGATTGTAACGCAGTTTGGCCTGCTGTCTGAGACTGGCAACAACCTGGTTACTGAATTCATGGAGTTGGTGTTACATAACAACTTCTTAACAGGGAATTTTTAAAGCAGACTCTTACAGTGGCCATGGGGTCTGCATGCATCCCCTTGTTTACAAATGCTGTCCTTTTAAGGTCAGAACTTGATTTGCCTTTTAAACTCTTGTTTCAAAAATGTGCTGGTTACTTCAGATACTTGGATGATTTGCTTATCATTTGGGAAAAAAACATTGTTGAAATTGAAGTTTTTATTTCTCACTTGCAAAAAGTACCAATTTTCTCAAGTTCACATTCTCTTGCAAATGTGACCAGATTAATTATCTGGACATTATCAAGAAAGGACTAAATAACAGGAAGCCTAATTATTGCCATACTTTTCTCATTTTTGCTAGTTGCCACCTCCTCCATTAAAAGCGGGAGGTGGTGAAAAGTCAATTTATTAGAACATCAAGGCTGACATATGATGATGCAGTTTGTCTTGAACAAGTTGACTTTTTAAAATCAAGGTTTCTGGATCGTGGCTTTCCAGCACTACTCCTAAATTCCATTAGGAATGAGATATTATAGATTGAGAGAAACAACAAACACATCCCTATTAAAAGTTGGTTGAATCAGATAGATAAGAAAGACAACTGTACAAGGTTTGATGGGCAACTTAATATGGCTTTGAATTACACCTTAGATGTTAAAAACATTGAAAAGGTCATACAGAAGAACTGGTGTATGCTACAATGTGATGAGAATATTAGACAACTTTTTCTATCGTTGCCATCTTTCACTTACAAAAACAAATCTAACAGTAAATCTCTGTTAGAGAGGGCCAGTGATCATCTTAAGAGAATATCACCGACTAGGAAATGTGGGCAGTTCCATCAATGTCCTCACATAAATATTTCCTATAATGGCACCCTTTGGACACACAGAGCAGTATGTCTGACTACATGCTCATCCTGCACCTCTTTCTATGTGGGAAAAACTAAGAATGCTTTCAATAAACGTACTTATCAGCATGTGCACAGTATTCAATGCAAAGATCAGAAAAGTGTACTGTTCAGACATTCCATTGCATGTGCTGGTTTTATTAAGTTTAGCTTTTAGGTTCTTGAACAAATGCAGATTCTTCAATATGCAGGTAATTGGCAGAATAATCTGTTTCACCGGGAAATGCTTTGGCAGCTAAAGCTAGATGCTACCACCTTTCCTGGTTTGAATGACATGACAATATTTCTATTAGAAGTAAAATAAAAAGGAGAGCCAGTACATTATGATGTACTTTGGTTACCTTTTTATTTTATTTTATTTTATGTTACTTTAGGTTCAGGTGTAAAATGTGCATTTCTGCTTTGCACTGATGTCTGCAGAAGTTGTTTGATTCCAAGAGGTATGTCTACCTTGTTGCATGTTCTTAAATGTGTGTATTGCATTCACAGTTCTGATAATGTCTCTGTAGTAAAGATGAAAGTGCTAAACTGTGGATATTTTTTAACTTTCTGAATAAAAAAAGTGTAGCAATCTCGAACCAAAACCAGTAATCCACAAAGGAGATGCTAAAGAGACGAAACAGGCATGGAGCTTGATCTAAATAGTTGAGTAGTTTATTCCAAACCAGACAAACAAACACATTAATGCTCTTCGTAAATCACACTGCCACGTTTTCGTCCCTATGATTAGGACTTCATCAGATACACTTATACCAGTCCAATTTACTTTATATACCAAATTTATAACTAATTAACCTATCAAACAAACTCTGTTGATTTAAACAGACGAATCCAATTCTTTTATCACTCGTGAATATTCATTAGTCTAATGAATATTAAACATCTGTACTTAAAAAAAAAAACATTTAATTTTGTTTGACTTCTTAAAAGATCCTTCTATGTGGACTTTAAACAATGAAAACATTTTATCCTAAAAAGTAAATGTATTAAAAAATCTTATGTTTTGCTGTAAACATGAATAATGTAAAGAAATACAAGTGAAAATAGAAATAATTCCGTGATGTTATCACAAAGATGTGATGTGTGACTTATTCATGAACTCCCCCTAGTGTGAAAAACCTGCAATTTCTCCCCAATAAATAATTTACATGGACCACAATAAATATACCTTCTGTATTAGTTGATAAATAAATGCTTACCTAAATTGTTAAAACCCAAAACTATTTATAAATATTAAAATTCAGTCAATATATTACAATACAAAATGAATTATGAATAATAAATTAATCTAAAAACTGGTGATGTCACGACAATCAATAATAAAATATATATACAATACCCTACCCCTTATAAATTCATACTTTGTTATATTTTAACTTTAATAATGGTCCAATGGAAATAGTTTCATTTAAACCAGGCTTCCTACTGGCATCAAGAAAAACCTGCCACCACAATTCTCTACTTTCTAACATTTCTTCCCCTGGACCTCCTCTAACATCTGGTTTTATTTGCTCTAGGACAAAGAATAAAAATTCAGCTCCTACACAACTTTTAGAGTGTTTGTAAAGTGCATTTGTCTCTTTGGCTTTACTAATTTCGTATAAATGTTCATAAATATGCCTTTTAAAAACCCTCTCAGTCTTGCCAACATAAAATACCTGACAATGCTGGCAGATTGATATATAGACTACTCCTTGAGTATTGCAATTATATGTATATTTATTTCTTATATTTTTATTCCTGTTCTCTATAAATATCTCTTGTTTATTCATAACAAAAGGACATTGGGAACATTTTCCACATTTAAATGTACCTATCCTATTATTAATCTCTTTTTTACAAAAACTTGTTCTTTCTAGTTTACTTCTAATATTTGGTGGGTTCCTAAATGTTATATGTGGTTCTATCTTTTTAACTTCTTCCATGTCAGAAAATGATAGGAATTTATCCCATTCTTTCTTAAATATACCTTTTATATTTTGGTTGAAAGTATTAAATTCAACCACCAATCTTTTTTTTATATACTTCTTCCGTCTCCCCATCATTAGTACTAAAACCACAAATATTTCTATCATCAACTTGCCCTTTTATAGGTTGGAATTTGTTTAACCTCCCAATTTCTACTTCCTTCCTTATCTCTGTAATGAATTGCCTAGGGTATCCACTCTCCAAAAACATGTTCTCTAACTTGTTGCATTCTTCAACAAAATCTACCTCTCTACTCGTCATCCTGGAACCTCTCACAAACTGCCCTTTTACGATGTTTTTCTTACAATGTGCAGGATGGAAACTATCATAATGGAGATAAGAATTACAGTATGTATTCTTTCTGTATACCCTAGTTTCAAACTGGTTGTTTTCCTTCAATACTTCAACATCTAAGTAGTTAATGAATTCTGTATTAATGGCGTATGTAAAACTCAAAAAATTAGTAGTGGAGCTGATGTAGTTCATAAACTCTAAAAATTTTTCTTTTCCCCCAGTCCAAAATATAATAATGTCATCAAGAAATCTATGATAAAGTATCCAAAATTGATTAAAACTAGAGTGCAATACAAATTTCTCCTCCCACTTAGAAAGTACAATGTTAGCAAAAGTGGGAGCGCATGCAGTTCCCATAGATACTCCTGATCTTTGTTGATAGTATTCCCCATTAAAAGTTAAAAAATTATTCTTGAGTATAACATCCATTAATGTCACTGTAGTGATTTTCTCTTCATGTGTCATTTTTTCATCAGAGAATACCATTTCTTCAAAATACTCCATCCCCTCCTTGTGGGGAATACTAGTGAAAAGGTCTATGATATCAATTGTAATGAAAATTAAATCTTTCTTGTATACCTCTGGTGTAAGTTCTCTAAGGAAATCCCACGAATCTCTTAAAATCGTCTTATTATTTACCCATATGTGTTTAGCCTTATAATCCACACATTTAGCTAGGGGAACTGTTTTTGCACCCTCAGCTGTAACTATGGGTCTAAAGGGAGGGTCTATCTGGTTTTTATGAATTTTGGGTATCCCGAGGATTGTTGGTACCCTTGGATTCTTTACTTCCAAATACTTGTGTATCTTATTGTCAATCACTTTCTCTATTACTAAGTCTTCCAACAATAAATTGATTTTCTTATATGCTACTAACATTTCATTTCTTGACACAACTGAATATTTCCTTTCATCATTCAGTATGTCATGCATTTTTGCTTCATACACCATCTTATCCATAATAACTATCCCCCCTCCCTTGTCAGGTTTCATAATTCTTAACGTGGGATTCCTTTGTAATTCTTCCAATAATTTAAATTCACCCTCATTCAGGTTATGTTTGTGTCTTATTTTACCATTGACCTTTCCTTCTTTTTTCCTAATTTCTTTTTCTAAGACATTTTCAAGATTTTTTAATTGTGGGACCAATGGGGGATTATAAATAGAACTCCTAACCAATTCACCTTTATCAGTATTATTTCTATTAAACCCAGCCCTAGATGCCAAAATAGATAAATTAGTTTTTCTCATAAATAGTTTGATGTCTAAAATAGTGTTCGTGACGTCACCTTTTTTCACTGGGTTATATTTCAAACCTTTACTTAAAAGACTGAAATGTTCTTTGTCTAATACTATATCACTAAAATTGTAAATCATAAACCCACCATATGCACATTTAATATTATTCTCTACAATAATCTCCTGTTTGGCTTCGTCAATAATAAATCCAGGGACCGGGGTATCTACTAATAAACCCCCCCCCTTCTCCCCCCTCTTTGGAAAATTTCCCATCCTATTCCGAGAATATTGTTCTTGTTCTGTTCTTTGTAACGGTGGGAATTCCTCTTCATAGTCTTGTTCTATTTTTATTGCATCCATATCCTTCCTATTATGAAATTTATTTCTGTCTTTAAAAAATGCAGGTTTCGGGTAACTAGTGTTGTCAGCGTATTCCTTAATATCTCTATTTAATTTCCCAATCTTGCGCTGTAATGTAACTTCACACTTTAAATCAACATCTTGTCTTATTTTGAAATATTTCTCCCTTTCCTCTATAATACCAAAAATAAGGTCCTTTTTAATACATGAATCAAGTTCGTTAATTTCCTTTTCAAGCATTATTTGTTTTCTGTCATTTTCTTCAATAATAAGTTGTACAATATCTAATCCACATTTGTTAAAAGCCTTCACCAAACTTTGGTGAAATACAGACCCTATCTGAACATTATTAGGGTATTTATGTACCCTTAATCCCTTAGGGACTATCTCTTTAACCAAACATTCTTGTAAGTAACCATTTTCAATAGTTAGCGTTCTATGTTGTAACATCAATTTATACAGTTTATCTAGTTTTATTGCATACAAATCACCATCTGAACATTTATTGTTAAAATTATTATTGTCCAAATTAAAGTGATATTCTTTTTTCAGCCACTCATTAGTGGACTTGTGGTTCGGAAAAACAGTACCTTGTGTTTTAGGTCGAGCCCCTTTGTCAAGTGGAAGACCATTCTCGGTGGCGTTTACTCCTGCATCAAAGTCCAGAACTCTCGGTGTTCTCCTAGGATCAAAAGTCATGAAATTCACTTCTCCAGGGTCGCCGGCATGAGTCTCCTCGCCTATAAGCTCCCTTTTTCTCTTTGTAGCTTGACCGCTACACGCTTCTAGCAGTCCACCTTCTGAGTTCCCGTTCGCTTTTCCAGGAAGTAAACTACGGCACAGGGGCATGAGCAAATTGATAAGTTCAGTGAGTTGCCCAATAAGCTTTCTAGCTTGACCCATTTCTTCCTGTCCCTCCGATGCCATGGTCAAATACAGCTCAGTGTAGTTCTGTCTCGACACTCAAAAACCAACCGAATAAAAAAAGTGTAGCAATCTAGAACCAAAACCAGTAATCCACAAAGGAGATGCTAAAGAGACGAAACAGGCATGGAGCTTGATCCAAATAGTTGAGTAGTTTATTCCAAACCAGACAAACAAACACATTAACGCTCTTCGTAAATCACACTGTCGCGTTTTCGTCCCTATGATTAGGACTTCATCAGATACACTTATACCAGTCTAATTTACTTTATATACCAAATTTATAACTAATTAACCTATCAAACAAACTCTGTTGATTTAAACAGACGAATCCAATTCTTATATCACTCGTGAATATTCATTAGTCTAATGAATATTAAACATCTGTACTTAAAAAAACATTTAATTTTGTTTGACTTCTTAAAAGATCCTTCTATGTGGACTTTAAACAATGAAAACATTTTATGCTAAAAAGTAAATGTATTAAAAAATCCTATGTTTTGCTGTAAACATGAATAATGTAAAGAAATACATGTGAAAATAGAAATAATTCCGTGATGTTATACATGTTTTAGAGAATGATATTACACGTGCATTTAAGTGTTTTGTCATACATACTAATGTACCCAATATTAGAGGTGGGGACATCAAAAATTACACTGAACAAATGGAAACTGGGTGGATTATTAGATTACAAGCCCATGTCTATCCTGGACTTAATGACAGGATCCCCCTCAAACCAGCACTTAAAAGTAGAAGGTTTAATGTTTAATAAATTCATGCATTTTTATTTTAGCTTTTTATTTTATATTTATTTTATCTTATTTAACTATTGCACAGTTGTATGCTGCTATGCTATGTAAGTTGTTATTTATATATATATATATATATATATATATATATATATATATATATAATAGTTTTTATTATATATAAGTTTTTTATATATTTATGTGTAAATATTCATTTGTATTCTTAGTTGATGTTGTTTTGATTTTATGTGGCATACACCTTTAAATGTTTGACTCTGTAAGGAACACCCATTAATTAAGAGTTCTGTATATAAGGTGTGTCAGTTCAATGCAATGGTTTTGATGGTTTGAAAAAGCCTCTTGGCAAAGCTTACCTTTTATACTTGAATAAAGGTTTTGGAATTATTGAAAGCTTCTAACTTCCAAGTCTGTTTCCAGTTTGCTTGAAGAGACTGTCAGCATTTTACATTTATAAACTGTTCTTTGGTCTGCAAAGACTTTAAACATCTTACTCAATGTGGAACTTCGCTTTGGATTTATAGCTTTGGCTGCTTCTTTTACACACTAGCATTGCCTACCAGCGATCCAGCGAGTGAACTTGTAAGTCAGTATTGTGCCTGGTTTGAACTTGAGCTGATGTTTTATTGATTTTATGCTGACTTTATTTTTTCTTTTGCTCAAGTTCATTTGTGTGCTAGTGGTATTGCTGTTTACTTGAAATAGAAATATCTTTCATATTTTTTTATCATATTTTCAACTGTGCCAGCCAGGACTGTTAGACACAATGCAGTAGTTGCAGAGTGCTCCACAGTTTGTAATTTTTAGTATTTATACATTGCAATATTCTCCCTGTAATGCTTGCAGTGCAATAGCTGACACACAGGGACACCATTGGGACTTCTCTCTAGTTTCAATAGACTACAGATATAAAGAAAATGTTTATGCTAGCAAAGTCCCCCACAAAAATTCAATAAGTCTAGTCATCCTGTCAGGAAAACATTTCAGTTAAGCTAGATGAATATGCCACATGGATCCTCTAAAAATGACACTCACCTCTCAACCCTACATGTGAGAGTTGAAATATTCTGTCTTCAGTAATGAACAGGTTAACAATGGCTTTCAGTATATTTTTCTGAAAATGTAAAATATTCTGATTTTCAGTGTAGTACAGTGCACTTAGTTTAAACTCTTGGTAAAAGCATATAGCTTGGCATTCATTGTTATTAGAAGTCAAAAGTAAAATATTTTATCTTTATAAACTATGCAGTTTGTTAAATTCTTGATCTACAAGCAGGTCAAGATGAACGCTTATATGCAGCTGTGTTTCGTCAACAGGACATGCAAGACAAGAGCAAGACCGAGGAGTTATTCTTCAGGAACAGTATGTGTGAGATATGGAAAACAAACTGTGAGCAGACCAGCTTCAAAAGAAAGACTTATTATTCTGACAAATTCTCTAAACTGCTGATGCAGGCAGGAAAGAGACTATAAAGATTGGACTTCTTCTTTTGTATGAGGGACATTGATTCGTACAGTTTGATGCTGTAAGCTGAAGTACGGTTTTGTTACACGTGTATCTTTCATTGTTATACTAGATGTCTACTTCGCATGCAGTAATGGAATGTTGTTATCGGATGAACCATCTCAATTGTTTTATTGAGTAATGGTGCAGATTACCTTTTAGTGTAGTAACATAAATTTTACAGTGGCGAGGCCAGGCCAGTTTGAACAAATCAGGGAGGTGTGACCTGCAGAGGTGCCTCTCACAGTGTAACATTCCTGCACAGTTCTTCTTTTGAGTCGACTCTTTTTTTCTACTACTTCGTCCATTGCCTGGTGGACGAAAACACTGCAGTTCAGTACAGGACAGTACAGTACTTTTTCTTCAGACGTTTGGTGATATACGAAGTGTGGGTCATACTGCCTGACCTAACATCACCAGCATCTAGTGATTGACAGCAGAGAATTCTTCCACAACTGATCTTCATGTCAAGACTGGCCACCTTGTCCTGAACATTTGTGGTAAATATTTTGTTCTGTTTTTTCTTTTAATAATGAATGCAATTCATGAAAATGCCAAGAACTGCACTAAGTATTTTACTATTGATGTATCTGAATCATATGTAGATGTGTGGAATTATTTAAATACATAGTATAATCAGCATGTTAGCACCTGTAAGTCTTTACTACATTGGGCAGAAGTGTCACAGAATGTACAGAAATATTTTATTTAAATGTTGCTTTTTGCATGCCTTGTCATAAACGTATTGTACGTTATTGTACAAAACCTGGAAAACAACGAGGATGAAGTAATGCTTGAAACACAGACAATGATTCCTGTTTCGATATATCCTGTTACAAAATATTTATTAGAGGGTGATGTAGATGGCAAAGTTTGTACTTTACAGTATGATTTGCAGGAGTTTAAAGATTGGATTGCTAAAACTAGCAACCAGCAAGATCTTGGCTTCATGGGTCACTTTCAGATTTACTGTGATAAATGAAATGCATCTCGTAAAATGCATGCTGATACTACTAAATGTACAAAAGAATTTTCTCAGTTTTTGAAAGTCTCAGACTAAAATTAAGACACAAACTGTTATAAAACAAGGCAGTAAAGCTATTTGTATAATAAAAGGGTTAACTGTCCGTTTGCAATAAACATATGACAGTCAACTGGCTGACACACAGCATGACGTAATTGTTGCAAGGGAGAAGACTAACACATTACAAGCTCAAGAAAAACTCTCCCTAAGTGGGATGAACAGAAGGGTATTTTTAATAACATGATTACATTTGAAGCTTGGGTTCTTAAAACTTTAGGCACTGTTTGCAATGATACACTTGAGCGTTGCTTCTGGAATTTTATTCCTCAGCGTTTCATGGCTTATATACAGCAAAAGTGGCATAAAAGCACTGCACATTACAAAACAGTTCTAAAATCAAAGTAGTTAAATGCAGTAAACACATGTTCATCTAAAGTGCAGCAACAGCAAATATAACAAAAATCCTGTTTGGTTGTTGTAATAAGATGTCATACTTGTGCATACATGTCATTAATAATCTGTTTGCAAGTAGATACTACTACAAGTACAGTCAGTACATGGGCTGTGGTATGCAGTTAAAATATGCAGGCCCG
Source organism: Protopterus annectens (assembly GCF_019279795.1). Lineage (NCBI taxonomy): Eukaryota > Metazoa > Chordata > Ceratodontiformes > Protopteridae > Protopterus > Protopterus annectens. Next base: position 563,888,218 of record NC_056745.1, read on the forward strand.
TTTACAAAAAGGGAGGGTAGGTAACAGTCAAAGGGCAAGCATACACTAATTGTGTCTAAAACAAAAAAACAGCATTTGGATAAAGTGATACAGGTCCTTCAAACACTGCAGGAGGCAGCGTTTAAGGTTAAAAGTGAAAAGGTACAATTCATGGATGACATGCTTTCTAACCAAAAGGAATTATCTTTTTTGGAGTGGGGACCAAAGGAAAATACACCCTTTTGTGATTTAAAGGACCACTACGGGAAAAAAAATTAATGAACACATATATTTATATCTTTTCTTGAAGTCATACATATTGCAAACCTGCATACACCAGAAAGATGTAGTCAATATTAATTTTATTGTGTTTGTAACCCAAATGCCCTCCTGGGGGCAGACATCCTAATGAGAGTTTGTTTCCTTCTAAAGCTAAATTCTCCCCATAATGTAGTGTTTGAGCACAGTTGATGAGATTACAGTGCCCATGGCTGGACTGTCCCATCTCAGTTCCATTGACTTAGAATGGAAGAACTGAAAAGTAGTACTAATTTTGAGAGGCCTTAGCAAAGGTAATATTTGCTGTTCGGCAGTGCCTCTTACAAATGTGTGTCCTACTGATGTCTTACACATTGTGTGAAAAAAGCTTCAAGAAACACCAACTAATTGCTGAGATAATAGACTTTTTTAGAGATTCAATTTGTGTGTGTTTCAGTTTTTTTCTCAAGTTACTCCTCCCATATTCCCTCCCTCAGCAAGGCAGAGAATCACATTTCCTGCCTTGCAAGGTTATTTTAATCAGTCAGCTTTGCATGACAATACACAGCAGACATATCAGTCTGTCTGGCGTGCTATTAAAAGCATCCCCTCATCTCTCTGTTTATTCAGGTCATCTGAATAGCACTTTCATAGTAATGTTACAAAATGCTTTTAGCAATCCTTAATAAATTACTGACAATGTAACATACACAGATTATAATTCATGTTGGCTGATTAATTCTCCTTATCATTAACCAAAGAATGGTCTTATTTCAGACAGAGCTTTACATAACGATGCAGTCTTCAGCCTTGTTACTTTTCAGCTAGGCCAGTGATGTCACTTCCTACTTTTCATTACTATTGCTTTAGTATGCACATGTCCATTCATGTTTAAATCATGCTGCTTTCATTGTTATTCAATATACTCCTAAGCATAATGCAGTGCCTACCACAACTGCCCCTACCAGAGTGCATATGTTTTTGGCTTAATGTCAGTAGTGTCTTCCCATGTACACTGCCACAGCAACCTTTTCTATTCAGTTTTATACAAAATTTCTGTCAGTTCCTTTAGAAACCTAAAACAAATGACTACCTAAGCTAACATGTTTTATACCACAGTCATATGATAATTTACACTTCACATAGTAGCTTCAGAGTAGCCATTGGTAATTCTAGAAACTGTTCTTTTCCCCTTTATTTTGAGAAGTATTACATTTATTCCACAGTGCTCATCATCTCCCACTCAGAGCTGTTGTCACTTTGGTTACTTACTTGTAAATCAGGCACCACTGCCATAATGTAGATGTCCATTACACACAGTAGATAAGACAGACATGCACACACTTGCTGATCAACAGCAAAAAACAATGAACCTATTAAAAAAAATGGCTACAACAAAACAATGCATTTCTTACTGTCAGGATGTGACGACACAACTGTAGGTAACACAATACTAATGGCAGCTAGAGTACAACATGGCATCAGGTAGTGATCCCTGTAGCTGTATTTCATGTTTTTCTCTTACAATAACCACATGATGTGCATGAACACATACATACACACACACACACACACACACACACACACACACACACACACACACACACACACACACACACACACACACACACACACACACACTGTATAATGCAGCACCAAGAATGGGCCATTATGCAACTGTTTACAGCCATAGCTATAATGCCATAAGGCCAAACCAAGCACACTCAGATCAGGTCAACACATCATCCCAATGCACCAATAACCATATAAATTAATAACAGCAAACACATCACACTTACAGCATCATGCACATGTAACACACACACACACACACACACACACACACACACACACACATACACATGCACGAACTAAGACCTTTGGCAAAACAAGGGGAGCAACTTCTGCAGTTCTAACACACACTCATAACTTCAACACATCACAGTCATGAGCACACATACAAATCCACATTCTACAGCATACACTGCACATTGTTAAAGTACAGTTATAGGCTGAACGTAACATAACAGTAGCTGTTCAAATGATCACTAGCCTTAGCCATATGGGTTATACCTTGCCAAGTACATAACAGCTGGCCAGCTTCCATAGCTTCAGGATGCTCTGAGGGGCTTTACATCCAAACTTTCAAGCAACTCAAGCTCAGCTGATTAAAAGGCAAGTTTGGGCATGAAGCCCTTCAGAGCTTTCCTGCCAACAAGGAGAAGGAATCTAAGCCCTGAAAGGACAATGCTAGGAGCAAAAAAAATAAATAAATAAAATAAATGTCCACACTTTGGCATAAAAAATACACCAGGCATATCGACTGAAACTGAAAAATATACCAAAAAGCAATGTAGATGGGAGGGTGGAGCTGCTACCACAGCACTGAACATTCGAACATGTACTGTTATGCAGTAAGTTCAACTTAAACAGTTGTACTTTGTTCATCATATTGAACAATGCTGCACTAACCATAGCTATGTATGTAGATTACCTTAGCTGAACACATTTTGGAGACCAAAGAAGAGTCCAGGAGCCTTTACAGAATGGTCCTTGCAAGTAATCAAGCTTATAATGCTTTGTAAAAGTATGCACAGAGGACCAAGTAGCAGCTTCTAGAATACTTCTAGAATACAGCCTTTTCCAAAAAGCCATAGATTAAGCCAATGCCATGGTAGACTGGGCCTTGACCCTCCTTGGAATAAATTTGCTATCTTGAGTATAACAAATGGTAATATCCTCAGATAACCATTTAGAAAAAGTCTGTTTTGGCACAGTTTATCTCTTTTTCTTATCTTTACAATAAATGAATGCAGCTAATGGCATGACTAGTGCAGGAGGCACTGGCATCACCATGCGTTGGGATGCCTGGATGTGTCTTTGCGATTTTGTAGAAAGCTTTAAGACATTCTTTGTCAATGTCCCCTTTGATGGTTCCATTTTATTTAGGCCAAAAGTAAAGTACACACTAACCATGAGTCAGCTGAATAGTAAGACTCTCTCTCTGCAGTGGGAATCCATTTTCCCACCCCCTCAGAGAACCTAATCTAGGTATCATAAGGCTGGTAAGAAAATTTGGCTTCAAAAATTACACAGCTCTTATATGGACAACCCTGGTGATAGACCTTCTTGTGGTACAAGAGGAGGCAATTACAATGGACATTACCCTAGAAGCAGAGGCAGACAGCATAACCAGGGATTTTGTGGTCCCTTACCGAGAAGCCCTTTCAGTGCCCCTGAAGGGCTATCTGCCTGCTGCACTCTGCAGGTAGTTAGGAGGCACCTGTCTCTGCATCCAGAAGACAAAATATAAAAATAGATTCTTGGGTGCTAAATATAATTTCTAAAGGCTATCCATACACATTGGCATAATGGCTACGGTGTTTATCTCAAACACAGGGTGCAGGGTTTGATTCTTACCTTTGAGATGAGAAGTTTGGCTAGGTTTAAAGTAACCTGTAAGGGCAGATAGTCTAGTACTGACCTATGAACCTATTCTATACCATATTCCCTTCCTCCTATAAAGACAAAAAAAGTTCCTGATGTTCTACCCAGCCAATGGGAACTCACAGTGGCAGAAGTTTCCATGCTGCTAGAAAACAGAGCAATCCAAATGGTCCTCAAAGACCAGATAGAATCGGGAGTCTACTCAAGGTTCTTTTTAGTACCTAAGGAAACAGGGGACCTCAGACCCATCTTGGGATGGAGTCACGTAAACTACGATATGAAGTACAGAAAATTCCAGATGGTCACAATTCAGTCCATTTTGCCTCCTGTGAGGAAAAACAACTGGATGCCCTCCACAGATCTCAAGGATGCTTATTATCATGTAAAGACAGAGAAGAGTTTGAGGAGATTCCTCCATTTCCATCTGTCCCATGGATGAATCAGATGAAAATCAGTAACACTGGATATGAAAGTGATGTATTTACCATAACAATAGATCCATGTTGTCTGATTTTTGTCTGGTTCATCCTACCACCTGCCCCCTTCCAAACTGACACAAATGGCCTTTTAGTAACCAGGCAGTTCTCTGGCACACCCTGTCTGTGAACAGTCCTACTGGACTGTCCTCCATTCCTACCTTTTTACTTATATGCTAGGTATAGTCTTGAATACAATTTTTACACATTATTTTACTGGAGCAAACACGATCTGAGGTCCTAAGGTGAAGTGAAGGGAATTATTGGTAGGAGAGGAGTCAGAGCCCTGGAACATAGAAGTTTCAATGTCACTGCTGAGGTCTGATTTGACAATCCATGGTTGAACCAGATGAAAATCAGACAACATGACTATTATTACGGTACGTAAATAAATGTGTTTGCTTTCCCTGAAGAACTCCAGGTAAGCAGAACACAAGATAAGCAGTGTACTGCTTTTAAACTTTAAGAAGTTGTTTACTTCTATAACACAATAACATAGATGCGTGCCCCTCTACTCATATTTACAGAAAACAAAAAAAGATGGTGAAACTGAATATTACCTTTGAACTGTCATACATTTAAAATAACAAACGGGATGAGAAAATAGCACTGTATATTGACTGCTTATTTGTATGGAATGCCAGGAACACTGAGTACACCATTTCACTGTATGTTGCAAAACAGATGTCATTTGTTGTTATGGACGAAAACAACAACAGACATTTCATTGCCCCAGTTGACTGGCAAAATGAAAGTGGAAGTTTGTGCAATGGTTAAATACACTGTGCCATGCTTCTAATATAGGTGTTTAGTTGTTACTGCTGAGATCAGGCTTGAAAAGATTAGCACAGCATGCAGCCCCATAATGTGATTACAAAGGCTACTAGGAACATGCACATGTACCACAAGGAAGTATAATGGCGGCATCAAAGGAAAAGGTGTGGAGCATTTTCTTTCATACAGCTGTGCTGCTGCATGAAACTACAAGAGTAGACATCAAAACTCCAGACACAGCCAGTGGTAATAACATTGCACAAAGGCAAACATAATGGTTTCTCAATATTTATGGAATGCTCAGCAAGTATGCAGTTAAGACAACATTCATATGTTTGACGGCTACATATGCATACATTGTAAAGCCTGATGAATAACAATGACCCTGGCCTTCATTACAGGAACAGGATAGCACAGTGGCAGGTATCATGCTGAGCAAATGAACTGATTATGCAGGCAGAATGACTCCTCAGTGAATGAATGTGAGTGCCTGTTCACTCAAACACAGTGAAGATGAGGATGTCATGCACAGTTATGGGATCCTATGTCAGAGACAATGACCTAGAATATTCACAGATATATGATATATCAACAGTTTCATCAAATGCAGTGTGATAAATTTAACATGAAGTCAGTGCTCACACTGCACATTAATATCTACATGGTACTGGTATCCCAAAGCAGTTACATATAATGATGGATGCGTACATCTCAACCACTTAGTGTATGAATTCTGGATAAAGCTAAAAATGATGGGGAACAAGGCCCATATCTGTGTAATATTTTACATATTGATCTTATATAATTCAAAAGTTGCTAGAATAACAGGTTTTGCACTGGTATACATGCTTCAAATTATATGAAGTCTGAAACTAAAACGTATGCCAGCATTTGGTGATTTCAGCCTCTGATGACTTTTTAGAAAACCACAAACTTTATCAGAAACAGACCAAAAATATGATGTAAAAATCTAGACATTTGAAAGTCTGGAAAGTTGAGAAGGTAGATGAACAGAAGACCAATAAATAACTAAAAAGACACAAATACATGTATGTATATGACCTCTATTTGAGTATAAAGGTAACACTGGCAGGTTCAGCACAACTGCACATTGGTGTGTAGACTAGTCATATCTGTCTTTCAAATGAATACAGATAATATGAGTGCCACTGACTCTTTTTGGCATCATATGTTGGCATGTCTACACAACTAACAACATATACAATTGAGTGTCATTATCAAAATATTCCCCTTCCTACATCTGACCACATGGCAGCAAATTATGTTTTCAAGTCACAGTTTTAAACCCAAACTAATCCCCACTGTTATGCACAATTATGGCAAGACATCCTCCAGAAGAGGAGCATCATAATAAGACCCATTTGAGAACTAGGAAGGTGGCGGTCTACTTGGGCACACAATCCCTTTTCAGGAACAGTCTCTGGTGAAAGTACTTGCTCAAGGTGACACATTGAACAAATGAGGGTCAAAGTAATCAAACATGTAGCCCAGGAAGATCAAAAATTTCTGCATAGGTGACTGTTAAAGAAATTGTAGTAGAAAATCAGATGGGGAAAAGCAGTTTGGCTTCAGAACATGATGCAACACAACTGACTTAATGGTTGCAGTATGACAGATAGAGGAGAAGAAACTGGAGATGATGAGAGAGTCCAGTTGTGCATTCCTAGACTTGGAGAAAACATAAAACAAGGTCCCAAGAAAGTTGACTTGGGCAGTTCTGCACTGGTAGAATTAGTGCAGGCTATGTACAAGGACCAAATGACCGAGTGATCAAACTCACTGAATGGTTCTCAGTGGAAATGGTGTGCACCAGGGTTCACAGGTCACCAGCTCACTGCTGTTCATACTGGTGATGGACTACATTTACAAGCAAGTCAGAAGGACAGATAAAGCTGCTTTACGGAGATGTTGAGGCATTGCAACCAGACACTGAACAAGAACTTCAGCAACTGACAGAGTTACAGAATGTGAAAGAAAGCATATCGAATGAAACAGGGAAAAATAAAAACAAGGAGATGCTCATGGGAGCAAACCAGGAAAAGCAGAAGGAGCTGAAAATTGAGGTGGTCAAAGCTAGAATCGGATGGACTGCAACAAACTGGCAAAAAGTGTTAAGGGTAGTGTCTGACAGAAAAATGCTAAAGAAGCTAAAAGTAAAGTGTACAATGCAGTGCTGCAATCAGTACCTCTGCATGGTACAGAAACCTGAGCAGTGAAATCAGAATAGTTATGGAACTTAAAAGTGCTGGAGATTATGTTACTGAGATTGGTTAGGATTCACACCGTGGGAGAGATGGAAATATTAGGACATCAGAGCAGAAGCCAAATTAGCTCCAGGTGCAGAGAAGTCCAAAGACAGAGAACAGATTAAGTTGGTTTGGGTACATGTGCAGGAAAGCAGATGATCTGGTGAAGATAATTTTGGAGAAACCATAAGAAGACAAGAGTAAACATGGATGTGCAGCCAAAAATGCCTGTGACAATTAGGCATTACTGCCAAAAGAAGGAGAGAGTGGCACTGAATTGAGAGAGGTTTTGACAGTTGATTAGACACCCTGACCCCATGTAAAGAAAATGGAAGAGTGTGATGAAAATAATGATCACCTGTCCTTAGGCATTTGTTATCTCCTTTACACAACCAGGTGTAAAAAAAAAATACAAACCTTCAGTAAACTTAACTTGTAAGCTTAAGAAAAAGGGTACTGCCTATCTTTACATGAATAAACTAAATTGTGCTACATGTGAGGCAACCTTGCATTGTGGATTGTGAAAATAACTACGACATAGATGTTGCTAACATGCATTGGAAACTTGAACCACAGAGAAATGCAGTAAAATTAGGCAGTTCTGACCACAAATGATCATCCAATACCAATAGCTAAGAAAGTAGAATAAAAAAAAAAACACAGAGACTATAGAAAAAAAAACAAAAACAAAGGATAAAAGTAACATTAATCATAGAAATTACTACAGCAAGCAACTGTACTGTTCTCAGCAATACAGACAAAATCATAAAATACTACAATATTTATTTATTTTATTTTACATTTGTTTACTGGGATGTTCCGACTGGGACAGTGCCCATTTTCAGTGGAGGCCCAGGAGAAAAGCTCCAATAATGCTTAACGTAAAGTTGTCACTGAATAATACAATATTTTAACAGAATAATGATAAAAATTGTAACAGAATAAAAAAAATATGGAACAGTAATCATGTAGAACATGGTATGAAATATTAGGTAAACTGCATAAAAAAAGGAAGCAGTACATTACATAACTTCTTTGTACACAGAAGTTACAAGATTAGGTAGGAAGTCAAGTTAGCAAAAAAGATTCACCTAAACATGGAGGAAAAAAGAACATCCGTCTAAGGTGTTGGGAACTCTGAGTTGGGAGATTAACAGAAGTGGGAAGAGGGGGAGTTTCCCATATGAAGAACACCAGAAATGATGCCTTGTGACATTTTCAGCACTAAGCAAGTCAACATCTATCAAAAATATAGTTAAGTTCAATAGCATCAAAATCAAATTGTACATCAACTGTAGGGGATAGTTGTTTATGATTTAGCTGTAAACTGTTATGCAGCCTTTCAGATGTCAAAGCGGGAAACAAAGATGTCTCATTAGGGGCCACTGCTTTAGAAAATCTAGTTAAATGAACCTTAACAAGTGGTGATCTTTAACGTGTGCATACTGGTACTTGCATAATAAAATACAAGTCATTAACACATCATTACAGCTTGCAATCCCATCATCACCAATTACAACACAGATAAAAGATATCTGAGAAAGCTAGTCACAGTAGGGTTTCTTTGAAAGCATTGGATTCCATCTTGAAGTTTTTCTTGCTTTTGCTAGTGCATATATATATATATATATATATATATATATATATATATATATATATATATATATGGGTTCACTTTATAACATCGAAATACTGAAATGTCGAATTTCAGTATCTCGAAGCTATAAAGTCAAATGTTCAAAATAGCGAACGTTCATAATCACGAATTTGACGTATGTCGAAAATCTGTCTAATTCGCGGTTATGAAGTTGCGCTATGTAATGTCCGGGTTTGTGTTTTGTTGGTGTGCGGTGCCGTGTTTGGATGTAGGTGTTATGTCAGGTGAGTGAGTGTTTTGTAAGGGTTTTGAGTGGGAGTTAGAGTGTGTGTGAGGGATTGGAGAATGTGCGTGTGTGAATGAGCTTTTGTGTTGTGTTTGTGCGATCTCGGAGTTAGTATATATAAGTAGGGGTGTGTGGGGGGGTGCAGCCCTCCACTTGGATAGGGTTTCTGTCTTTACAAGACTGGAGAAGTTGTTGACCGCAACTGAGCTGGAAATATAAGTATCTTGATTTTTTTTGATTATTTTTACAGATTACTGTTTTTAAAATTTAATATATATATAAAGCACTTTGTCTCTTCAGTATCTTCACAAATCCTTATCTGTTTAAAAACTTTCATTTGTCTCTCTAGTGCTTGCTGTCTGTAGGCTATTGTGTAAACTGAAACATCTCCTCTGTGTAATTATCTTTTAGCTAGTGGGGGCTGGTTCTTTTGTGTTCTTGTAAAAAAAAAAAAAAAAAAGAAGAAGCTGTTCTGGTTTTTAAGCCCTAACTTGGATAGGGTTTCTGTCTTTACAAGACTGGAGAAGTTGTTGACCGCAACTGAGCTGGAAATATACGTATCTTGATTTTTTTTTATTATTTTTACAGATTACTGTTTTTAAAATTTAATATATATATAAAGCACTTTGTCTATTCAGTAATTCACAAATCCTTATCTGTTTAAAAACTTTCATTTGTCTCTCTAGTGCTTGCTGTCTGTAGGCTATTGTGTAAACTGAAACATTTCCTCTGTGTAATTATCTTTTGGCTAGTGGGGGCTGGTTCTTTTGTGTTCTTGTAAAAAAAAAAAAAGAAGAAGCTGTTCTGGTTTTTAAGCCCTAACTTGGATAGGGTTTCTGTCTTTACAAGACTGGAGAAGTTGTTGACCACAACTGAGCTGGAAATATACGTATCTTGATTTTTTTGATTATTTTTACAGATTACTGTTTTTAAAATTTAATATATATAAAGCACTTTGTTTATTCAGTATCTTCACAAATCCTTATCTGTTTAAAAACTTTCATTTGTCTCTCTAGTGCTTGCTGTCTGTAGGCTATTGTGTAAACTGAAACATTTCCTCTGTGTAATTATCTTTTGGCTAGTGGGGGCTGGTTCTTTTGTGTTCTTGTAAAAAAAAAAAAAAAAAGAAGAAGCTGTTCTGGTTTTTAAGCCCTAACTTGGATAGGGTTTCTGTCTTTATAAGACTGGAGAAGTTGTTGACCGGAACTGAGCTGGAAATATAAGTATCTTGATTTTTTTTGATTATTTTTACAGATTACTGTTTTTAAAATTTAATATATATAAAGCACTTTGTCTATTCAGTATCTTCACAAATCCTTATCTGTTTAAAAACTTTCATTTGTCTCTCTAGTGCCTACCATCACGTGAATTGAGGGCTTCAGTAGTGTATTGATCTATTTCACTAATTTTGTAGCCCCTGTTCTTTAATCTACATAACAATGATAAGACATAACAATGATAGACTAGCTACTAATGTATATGAGGGTCAGACAAATGTTAATACTGTACAATCTACTAGAATGAATGTAACTAATACATATACGAGAAATGCTGGTAGTAATAGAGGTTCAGCATTCTCTACAGATGTTCCTGACAGTCTGAATATGCCTAATAATGTTAATTTGAATGGTTTAGATAATAGTAAATCTACTTATGGCTCACAACCTGATAGTAATGAAGAAGAGAGATCTAGTATTGTAAATACAAATAATAATATAGAGACTGCAATAAGTGATGCACCTTGCAATGAATTAAATGATTCTAATGATGTAATTAGGTTAGTGCATTCCAGCGCACAGGAAAGCATTAATCTATACCCTGAGGTTAATGTTGTTAAGAACAAACCTTCAGTTACTTCAGAGCCAGCAGTTAGACCTAAAACAAAGGAAGCTAATCAGCATGTAGTTGATGCCAGTTTAACTCTCCCTTTACCCGTGCGCATGGACAAAGGCCCAAGGAGGTCATGTTCCATGAGCAGGGGAAGGCAAAAGAGGAAATTGTCAGAAGACTCTCTACACAATACCACGATAAAGAAAATGTGGGTAAAGAAAAGGTAGTGTTCAACCTCTCTTCTGTTGAATTAACTGACTCTGACATCTCTTTGTTAAGTAAGGGCCTGAATTATATACCGAAGACAACTGGCTGTCTTACTGATACAATTATGGATTTAAGAATATTTTGTAGGAATTTAATGTTGAAATATAATTTCAGGGATAAGGATAGCACTGTCAGAGAAGGCCCTATATTCAAGAATCTTAGTGATTATGTACCCGTAAATCACCCTCTAGTAGAGGCTTTTTTGAAAGTAACTGAGGAAGAGTTGCATCATTACTATGAAACTAAGACATATAATAAATTAAAGAAATCAGATAATTTAACATTCAATGAAAGAAAAAGCTTGAATAACCTGCAATTAAATAAGAATATTGTAGTTAGGCCAGCAGATAAAGGTTCTGGTGTTGTCGTCCTGGACAAAGAACATTACATGAATGCTATGCATGATATGTTACAAGACAAATTTTATGGTATCATTAATACATCAGATGTTCATGACACCTGTAGGTATGTATTTGATACCCTTACTGATATTTACAAAAGCAATTTAATTGACAGAAATGCCTATGAACACCTTATGGTTGAGAAACCAATGTTGCCTCTAATTTATGGACTTCCTAAGTTACATAAAGATTCAAGTAACCCACCAATGAGGCCCATTGTATCTGGAAGAGGGTGGGTTACTGAACATTTATCAGTATTCATAGAGAAGCATTTAAGACCTATTTTGAATAAAAATAAATTTGTCTTACGTGACACAAAGCAATTTTTGGTAGACCTTTATGAATGCATCACACATTGTGACAATATTAATGCTTGTTATTTTGTCACCCTAGATATATAGTCCTTGTTCACTGTAATACCCAATGAACTAGGTTTAACTTTTGTCACGAATTATTTAAAAGAATGTAGTGACTATTCTGAATTGTTGATAGATCTGATTGTCCATTTTCTTGAACTTGTGCTTTATAATAACATGTTTATGTTTGATGATAAGATTTTTAAGCAACATGAAGGCGTAGCAATGGGCACTCCTTGTGCCAACAGCTACGCCAACATGTTTCTAGCATTTTGGGAACAAGAAGTTTTGTTTAAAGAAAAGTTTTTTAAGGAATATGTCATCTTCTTTCATAGATTTGTAGACAATGTCTTTTTTCTATGGAATGGAACAGTAGATAACTTAGAAAAGTTTTTAAACATCATGAATAGCTTGACAAATTGTTTGAAATTCACTATGCAATACTCCTATGAGAAAGTGGTGTTCCTAGATGTTTATGTAGAAAGGTTACACAATGGTCTCATCAACAGGACATCATTAGAACTGATATTCCTCCGACACCTTTGAATTTCAAATTTGCAACAAGTTATACAACAGACTTATTTGAAGTCAAGAATACCATATGTAAACACTGGGATATACTAAAGGCTGATGAAGAGATTTCTAACATAGTTGGCAAAGAACCCTTTTTTATATATAGGAACAGAAACAACTTAAAAAGACTCCTCTGTTATCCCAAGAAAGCTATACAGCATGTTAGTTCAGGACATACAGAAAAATGTGGTCATTGCAATTTTTGTTGTTATATTGATAGCAATACCACATTTATCCATCCAGATAATGGTAAAACATTTTATTTTAGAACACATGCGAATTGTATGACACCTAACGTTGTTTACCTGGCAGTTTGCAAAATATGTTCATCATTTTATGTGGGTAAGACGAACCGCCCACTACGTGACAGGATAAGAGAGCATATTTATAACATCAGAAAAAGTAATACACAGAATGCTTTAGCCAAGCACACTGTCTCACACAACACTCAACATGAATTTCAATTTAGGGTACTACAAGTAATAGAACCTAATGCAAGAGGAGGTAACATAATGACATATACAGAGGAGAAGGAAAACAACTGGATTATTTTGCTGAGAGCAGACAGAGGCTCAGGACTAAATGACAAAGTCTCCATCAAACCTGTACTTAGAAAATGCAGACACATAAAGATATGAGAATATTTAGTTATTTTTAAATTGTAATAGATACATATAAATAATTTTTATAATGTATTTTAACAACAAAAAAGTTTTTATTAAAGTTTTATACTATATTTATATCTTTTGTTGTATTCAAAGGATGCGCTTTTTTAAATTGAGTTAGTTTTTTATATATATTTTATATATATATATATATATATATATATATATATATTTTTTTTTTTTTTTTTTACATGATTAGTAGCAGTAATGAATGCACTGATATACTTTTGTATTTGCTGCTTTAAATGTTAAATGAACTAATTGATGTGTGATAAACTGTCTATGTTAAGCTAACATTGTGATCTGATGAAGCTATGTTATAGCGAAAGCGCTTATCCATTGTTTTATTAATAAAAGTATCTGGCTTTGAATATAAGATTTGACCCTTGCTTTTGCTCTTGTGCTACGTTTTTTATTATATATTTACTGGTTGTTTCCACAAGAGCATTTACCAGTGAGAGCAGTATTTTGGATTTTTTTACATTTTATTTAAACTGTTTTTGTGTTGATCAACTGTTTTGCACTTTTAAAAAGTTATTTGTTGCTTAATTTTACCTGTAGGCTAACAAACTCAAGTGCGCTAGCCGTTTAAAAGCATTTATAGCATTTACTGTCTGTTTTTCCTCTGTTTTCTGCAAAAAAGACAAAAACAAAAAAAAAAAACTTGTTTTCCCACCTTACTGAACTAGAATAGTCCAGTCTTCAGAGTTTGCTGATCTCTGGGTTTTGTCTTGGTTCCTCTGCTATTCCATATCCTTATTTGGATAAAAGGAAGCGTCTTTGTTCACCAGTGGGAGTGGGGAGCACTGAGCAGCCTATTTGTCCCTAGAGGAGTGGTTCCAGCCAGAAACTTGTAGTCTATTGGCCATTTTGGGTCAATTCCTAGCTCTTTTCAGCCCCCTGTAATAAAGCCCGCTTTAGCGTGCTTTTGCGTGATTTAGCGCGGAGTTGCCCATAGAGCACCATCGGGCAGCGCCGGTTAAACAAGGTTAAACTATTTCTGGCTCCGTAAAGTCTGCTCTTCAATTTTTCCCTTAGAACTTCTCTACTTGCAATCTAAACAGTCTATTCTCTATCTCAAAAGCTCAGCACTTGCTCCTAAAGCATTTTTATATAGGTAAAGTACTTATATACTAAACAAAGTACTACATTAGCCTAGAATCCCCTTGAGTACCCATTTCCCTATAGGTCCCTTCTGACTCAGTTACACAGCAAACTTTTTAATTTTTTCTAGCATGTCGAAGGGTCAGTTGCTAGCGTCCACTCCTGTTCAGCTGGTGAATCTGGGCATCTTGAGGCAATGTTACAATTGCCTCATGTACACAGACAACCCACTCCTTCTCCCACAAAACACAAATACATGTGAGAGATGCAACTATATAGCCAAACTGGAGGCTGAGCTCTCTCAACTCAGGACTGGCAAGACCAGACAGGAGGAGAAGGAAACCACGCACACCACAAACCCAGTTTCACATAGAACTATCACAACTGCAAAACAAACACATAAACACACAAAGACATACTCGGAGGCACTGATCAAAAATCTACCAAAACTACAGAGGCCTCCAAAGCAGACACCAAAGCAACTGCCACCTCAAGACATAAGACATGCAACACATAGTTCTCAAAGTCAGTGTGCTAAACAGTCACAGCCCTTAAGGCCAAACACAATGCCAGACACACTTGTTATAGGTGACTCCATAGTCAGACACACTGATGTCCCACTCACCAGACTGAACAAGGAAAAGATCACAGTAAGCTGCCTGTCAGGCACTAGAATCCGCCACATAACACAAGCACTCAGGTCACTCCACAGCAAGTACAAGTATGACTCAGTCATTGTCCATGCCGGTGTGAACGACCTGAGACGTACCTCCCTGGACTACATGAAAAGAGACATAGAGGAGCTCTCAGATTATGTAGCCCAGGCCGGTATGACCCTGACCCTGAGCAGTATCCTACCCTCACCAAGAATGATGCCACAATACAGAGACAAAATGATCAGCTTTAATAATTGGCTTAATTACTGGTGTCATTCTAAGGGGATCCAATGTCTGTCTGCCTGGGATGACATGCTTGACAAGCCACACTGCTTCGCAAGGGACGGCTTGCACCTGTCACCCCTGGGCTTCCAGATATTGGCAAATGCTCTTGCCACCCTCATAGTGCCTTTTTTAGGCAAGGCTCAAATGATAAACCTACCACTCTAGAAAACAAAAATGGAGAAAAACTAAGGGTAATACTGCTCAATGCCAGAAGTCTAAACCTCAAGATGCACGCCCTCGAAGCCCTCCTCAGTATGGAGAACATCGATGTCTGTGCTGTGATTGAAACCTGGGTCAAGGCTCCTGAGAGCACCCCAGCACTATCAGGTTATACCTCATATCATGCGTTCCGGCCCCAAAATCCGGACCGAACCACAAAAGGAGGGGGAGTATCCATATTCATAAAGGATACCCACACCTCCAGGTTAGTGGCAACGCACGAAGCATCGGAGACCATCCAGGTGCAATTAACCATAGGTAAAACTGCCCTACAGTTTGTAGCATGCTATAGACCACCATCTCAAACTCAGGAAACCCACACAGCCTTCCTGAAGACACTGGAGAGTATGAATGTCTCTCCAAACACCATCATATTGGGTGACTTCAACTACCCAAACATAGACTGGGAACATTACTCAAGCCCCAACACCCTAGCCCAAAGGTTCCTGGAGTTCATAAACTCAAATGCTATGGAACAACTAGTCACCATTCCCACAAGAGGAGAAAATATACTAGACCTGATCATCACAAACATGGGGACAAAATGCTCCACACCTGAAGTATATCCCTCATTGGTGAGATCAGACCATAAATTAATCTCACTGGAGATCCACATCCCGCCCCCAACCCCAGCAAAAAAGCCCACAGTGAAGAACTTCTCAAAAGCAAACTTCACACTTCTTAAGACTGGAGTGGTATCCTTCAAGGCCCCCGAGCCAGTGGAAACCACAACCCACACTGCTGAAACCCTTACAAATGCCTTCTACGAGCACCTCCAGGAATGTATGGATCAAGCAATCCCTAATAAAATCAAGACCCTTTCCACCAAAGGCAGGCGCCCGGTCTGGTGGACCCCAGCCATAAACAAACTCTACAACAAGAGGAGAAAGCTACTACATGACAGAGCAAAATCCCTAAAAGGGAAGGCATCTCTGATCACTACTAGCAAAAACTACGATCACTCATAAAATCATCCAAGGCCAACTTTGAGAGAAAAATCGCTAATGACACAAAAGACAATCATAAGGCCTTCTTTAGCTATGTTAGAAACCTGGGTGGAAACTCCCAGATATGCTCAGAATTAGTCCAAAATGATACAAAAATCACTGAACCCACAGACATTGCCAACATACTGGCAGACAGGTTCAGTGCAAATTTCTCCCCTCCCTCCTCCCCAAAAGGCGAAATATCTATCCCACCAGAGTCTAGCCTCCCAAACATCTCAGATGCCCAGGTGAGAGCTGCTCTCTCTAAAGCAAAAAACACAGCATCAATGGGACCGGACGGTGTCCCCGGCTGTGTGCTACATGAACTCAAAGAGGAACTAAACCCACACATAAGGCTGCTGTTTAATCTTTGCCTTACTACAGGATACGTACCCAAAGAATGGCGTACGGCAACTGTGGTCCCACTCCACAAAGGCGGTGCTTCTACGGACCCTGGAAACTACCGCCCCATAAGCTTGACGAGCCTTGTCTGCAAAGCTATGGAGAGGATCATAATGGAACTCATAAATAAAGACATTGGGGACCTACAGACCCTGGATCCTACCCAATTTGGCTTTGTCAAGGGCAGATCCTGCCTCTTGAACTTGGTCGACTTTTTCAAAATAGTCACTAAGGCCATTGATGAGGGTAAGGCAGTTCACACAGCCTACCTTGACCTAGCAAAAGCGTTCGACACAATACCCCACTCGGGCATCATAGAAAAGCTCACCAGCTTAGATGTAAACCCATATGTCACAAGATGGGTTGCAAACTGGCTCAAGGACAGAACCCACAGGGTTAGAGTTACTGGTGCCATGTCAGACTCTAAGCCAGTCATGAGCGGTGTCCCACAGGGCTCAGTCCTGGGCCCCCTCTTGTTTGGCATTTATTTTTCTGAAGTGCAGGCAAACATAGGGGGATTGTGGCTGACAAAATTTGCAGATGACTGCAAACTGGGCACCATAATTGACACTCCATCAGACACAGACATCCTCCAGAGAAGTCTCATAGAAATGGATAACTGGTGCCAGAGCCATGGCCTTAAGCTAAATGCCAAAAAATGTATAGTCATACCCTTTGGGAAAAACAAGGTAACTCCTAATTACCACATAGGTGGTAATCCATTAAACACGGAAGACGTTATCAGGGACCTGGGGTCCCAAGTTGACAGTAACCTCTCTTTTGACACTCACATTGCCAAAGTGGTTAGGAAGACCTTCTACATTGCCCACCTGATCATGAAGGGATTCACATCCAGATCGGGAGAGGTCATTGTACCCCTGTACTCTTCACTTATCAGACCAATGATTGAGTACAACGCCCCATTCGGAATGTACCTTACCCGACACCTGCAGCAGTTGGAAAGACCCCAAAAGTTCCTCACCAAAAGGATAAAGGGGCTCAAACATATGTCATCGCTGCCCGACTGAAGAAACTCCAGCTCTATTCAGTCGCATACCGCCTGCTCAGAGGTGATCTGTGCCTGACATACAAGGCCATGTCCAACCTGGAATTAATGGACATGCTCCACCTCAAAAATCCAAATCCACCAGAGCCACGAGAGCAAGAGACTTAAACCTCAACACGGATATAAATAGGATGTGCTGGAGGGACAGATTCATCACCCAGAGACTCCCTACACTATGGAACAGAATCCCAGTCCATGTGAGGCAGAGCCCCTCACTGACTCTGTTCAAGAGAAATCTTGACGAGTGGATGGGAGATCGTAGGTTTACCCCGGGAATCATCTCTGTGTCACTGCTGGACAGAGGTACAGCAAACTAATGGGTATAGTATTCTCATCCTAAGGGGTGGTGAAAGCCACACACACTCTGGCTAGGCTTATAAATGCCCTAGGGCAGATAGCCTAGTATGAACCTATGAACCTATGAACATGGGGGGTGCAGGGAGGCTTGCCCCCCTGCTTATGTGTGTGTGAGTTGTGTATGTGTGTTGTTTTTTTGTTTATGTTGTGATGTGGGTGTTTTGTTGTATGTTTAGTGTAGTGTGTGCGGTGTTTTCAGTTATGCGGTTTTGCGGTTTTTGTTTGTCGGTGTTTTGTGGATTCGGTTTTATAGTCTTGAGATACTGAAATTCGATATTTCAGCATTTCGAGGTTATAAAGTGAATATATATATATATATATATATATATATATATATATATATATATATATATACATATATATATACATATAGTCACAAGCACTGGATTCCATCTTGAAGTTTTTCTTGCTTTTGCTAGTGTATGTATATATATATATATATATAAATGCTGTAACACACACATGCACGTACGTACACACACACACACACACACACACACACACACACACACACACACACACACCGGCATTAGGCATAGGACAACTAGGCAGCTGCCTAGGGCACCGGTCTAGCAAGGGTGATTTTTCTGTGTTTTATTGGTGTAGGTAGACCAGGATGGGGGCACTGGGTGGTGTGGGGGGGGCGCCATGGAGCCCTTTTGCCTAGGGCATCAGTTGACCTAAGGCCGCTCCTGTTGACATGTCCTTTTGTGCTACAAGCAGCAGCTGGTCCAAACACACAATCTGTTGTGCTCTTACACTCTTACAGGAGTGGCCTTGAGTCTCTGATGCTGGAATGGAAAAGACTTTATGCCCTATTACATTCTTCAGTAGAAAAATGACACATGTTGAGAGGGGATATCATCCATGTATTCAGCACCTTTTGGCCATTTATTGGGGTTTGAAACAAACTGAGTACTTAACAGCTTTTTTCAAAAGACAGAGTACAGACACCACATTATGCCATACTGGCTTTGGTAAATAAGACTGATGATGTCAGTCAAGCAGTGTTTTGCAAAATGGTTGGCATTATTTAGTCAAGCAAATTACAGTAAAGGCAGTGGATAAGTATTACTTATCTAACTTCATAGAATATGAAGGATATTTTTTTTTCAGACAGTGCATACGTAGTTAATTTTCTGCAGCTGCATATGTCTACATGGGCAAGGAGAGGGTTTGTTGATAATATGGGCAAACCACTCAAGCATGCTTCTGTGTTACAGACTATTTGGAATTTAGCTCGTAGTCAGTCCCTTGTGGGTTAACACAGTATTTTAAAGGTAAACGCTCATCAGAAAGCTACAAATGAGATTTTTCAGTTAAATAACTATGCAGATCAGATGGCAAAAAAGGCAGCCAGGAAAGGAATGCAGTTGTATCCTACAGAACACCTTTCGGGTGTACCAGATAAAACTACTGCGGTACATGCCATACAGACTTTTCAGCTCAGAATTTGCAACATGATTTGCTGCAGATCCAGACTAAGTTTGCACTAAAGAAAGAGTTAGAGAAATGTACTCTTGTAGGAGACAGTCCAGGGCAATATTATGCAAAATGTTTTGAAGACGGTTCTAGTCTTCCTTATATTCTGTACGAACAGGCACAACAGTTAGTGAAATTTAATCATCAGGTATTGGAACATTTGGGTACACAAAAGTTTTGGCCCATTGTAAAGAACAAGTACTGGCATCCACAGCTAAAACAAATCTGTGATTTAGTGCATGCTGAATGCTTAATATGTTTGCAGGTTAATGCTCAGTTGAAAAAGCCGCAGTTACTAAGGGTAAATCCAGCAGATGGACCTTAGTATGCCATCCAAATTGACTTTGCAGGTACATTACCCCCAGCTAAAGGTGGGTACAAGTATATGTACTAATACCACAGTCATTACAGGCAGCATACATTAGGCATATGTTCTATCAATATTAACAGTAAACCTACTCTGTTCATACAGACCATTTGGTTAAAAATGAACAGTCATTTTCCACCTTTTAAATGAAAAGAGGGAATTGTGAGATTTGAAATATTCTGCTTTTAGTAGTGAATCATTTAAAAATGGCTTTCAGTGGATTTTTCTGAAAATGTAAAATAAATATTCTGCTTTTCAGTGTAGTACAGAGTGCACTTAGTTTAAACTCTTGGCAAAAGTATATAGCTTGGCATTCATTGTTATTAGAAATCAGAATTAAAATATTGTATCTTTATAAACTATGCAGTTTGTGAAATTTATTATCTAGAAGCAGGTCAAGACAAACTCTTGTATGCAGCTGTCTCTCGTCAACAGGACATGCAAGATAAGAGCAAGGCCGAGTAGTTAATTCAGGAACAGAATGTGTGAGATATGGAAAACAAACTGTCAGCAGACCAGCTTCAAAAGAAAGACAAATTCTCTAAACTGCTGATGCTGGCAGAAGAGAGACTATAATTGGACTTCTTTTGTATGAGAGACATCGATTCTTACAGTTCTGATGCTGTAAGCTGAAGTACAGTTTTGTTACATGTCTACTTCATATGCAGTAAAGGGATGTCATTATCACATGAACCGTCTCAATTGTTTTCAATGAGTAAAGGTACAGACTACCTTTTAGTGTAGTAACATAAATTTTACACTACGTGTATACAAAAACATTTCTTTCAAATTTTAACTAAATGCAAAAAGAAGTGGTCAGCACTACTACATCTAGTAGTTCTCAAACTAAATACGTCATTCAATATCAATAAATTTCCAAACCACATGTCTTACCCACTTCTAGATTGGCCCACCATAGTCCACAAACCATCTTTGCAACAAATTTAAATACCACCATTCATGTTCAAATGACCAGTGCTGTCAACATTGGTTCAACAAATGACTGGTGATTAAATAAAAAAAAAAAATACACATTTTCCACTTTAGTGTACAAAGCATCATAAATAATTAAATATTCCTGACAGCTGGCTGACTGAAATCAACCTGGAATCCTTAATGAAATGTTCCTTATGAATGACATCTACTCATTGGCCTATATTCACTCTCACTGTAGTACATTCCATAACATCAAATCAGGAACAAAAATGGGAGACGGTTATATGCTCTTACTAAAAAAAATTGGAATTCAAAACAGCAACCAAACTAATATGTAAAAATATACTGAAATTATGTACTCTCCAAAATATCTCCCCACAAAAGCTACTACCCTGACTATTTCTTCCCACACTATTTACTTCCCTGGACCCCTGTCTAGCAGGGTGACTGACGTGATCCCCGGGGTGAATTTCCTTTCTCCCATCCAATTGTCAAGGTTCCTTTTCAAGAGGGCCAAAGAGGCATTCTGTTTGACATGTATGGGCAATCTATTCCAGAGTCTGGGGAGTCTCTGGGTAGTCTGCGGAGTCTTCTTTATAATTATAGTGTAAATTCTCCCCCACATCTAACGGTAATGTAATGAAAGTTACCAGAAAAAAAGCTTGCAACTGGCTACATGAAGCAAGTCAATAACATTAGGAAATGCTAATTATTCATTCTAGTTACCCTCTTCCCATCTTATAATAACACAGCTTGAAAAGATTCCCCCACCATACCAAACTCCAACAATGACAACAGTAAAATACTTCATCTATTAATTAGAAACATCCATCATAAATGTAAGAATGTCACTTGTCTTCTTAATGCCATCAGTAGCCACCGACCTGTATAAGCCTTTCTCTCATTTCAAAATTTCTAAATTTTCTCTAGTACTTATAACTTCCACATCCCTTGCTGACTCAAAACAGTTACAGGTACTAGAAGCTCCTTTATCCCTTAACTGAGCAACCCTTTATTAAACCTCAGACACATTCTAAGCTATGACAGTGTTCAAGTCAATGATAAAAACAGTATTTTACAAACAGTACCTTGTCAAACAAATATGCCTAATGGAATGCTGGTGCCCCTGGATTGCACCTCATCTTAAATCTCAGAGAAAGATAACACAGCATGGATCAGTTGAAGTCATCTAATCTTCCATATGACAGCCTCACCTTTCCCAGTCTTAGAAAAACATGCAAGATAAATAACAAGGAAGCCAAAGCCATTAACCTAAAATCATAAATGCATATGGCATCTCATCTCAGGCAGTTAAGCAATTGGTAAGATACATAGCATATTTGAAAAAAAACAAAAACAAAAAAAGTACATTAAACATGAGGAATCCTAGAGCTTCCAAGGGTTCAAAAAATAATTTCCACACCACTGGGACCTGCCTCTTCTCATGCAAAACTACCTCTTGAAATAAATTGATAAATAACATAACAACCCAAACTCAATCATACTTCCACCCCTCTGTTGCCATCTCCATACCAATTTATTTCCAAGCAATTCACTCAAGATGTCAGATTTTTCCTCTGAAAATAATCACTGTTGTTTTAACATACTGCTACTTCTATATACTACTGCATTTTTCTATACCTTAAATTAATTTTCTTGAGAAATGTTCAAGATATGGAGCTTGGAGAGTTAAACAGCATTTACATT
The DNA here is from genome assembly GCF_019279795.1 of Protopterus annectens. Lineage (NCBI taxonomy): Eukaryota > Metazoa > Chordata > Ceratodontiformes > Protopteridae > Protopterus > Protopterus annectens. The sequence continues at coordinate 563,910,961 of NC_056745.1, forward strand.
ATGCTGACCAATTCCTTATTTTGAGAAACCATTTGCATTTCTGGTAATAGGGTAGAACCCTTTGACATTTCTCTCCCTTGATAAGTAACTATCCACATTTTATTGACTGCTGGATTCTTGCTTCTCCATGGGCACTACATGATTTACACTGACTGGATTCCCAAGTTTATGCAGTAATTCTTGGATTTCCTGAACTCATGTAGAGGATAACTGTTGTGACATGATTTACACTGACCAGATTCCCAAGTTCATGCAGTAATCCTTGGATTTCCTGAACCTATGTAGAGGATAAATCCTGTGACATGATATACACTGACCGGATTCCCAAGTTCATGTAGTAATCCTTGCTTTTCCTGAACTCATGTAGAGGATAATTCCCATGACACGATTTGCATGGACCAGATTCCCAAGTTCATGCAGTAATACTTGGATTTCCTGAACCCATGTAGAGGATAACTGTCGTGACATGATTTACACTGACCATATTCCCAAGTTCATGCAGTATTCCTTGGATTTTGTGACCCCATGTAGAGGATAGCTGTTGTGACAGTACTACCTCTTTCCTGAAGTGTCAGTTCAACTATCACTAAGAAGATTTATTGCCAGAGCCATTCAAATTCCTTGTGTAACCAATTGCATCCTCTAAGCTCTACTGTCTCCATAAACTTAGTTCTGACATTCAGCCTATACTCTACAAGAGACTCATGAAAATCACATTCAATTTGTAATTGTTCCATTAATCACAAATTAGTCCTCTACACTGTGACCTCAAAGTAGTCTAAATAGCAAAAACCTTTTTAGGAAATATGAGCACTTTTCAGTATGTGAACAGGATATGAGGCAGGTACTCACCCCCCTATACACACACACACACACACACACGCACACACACACACACACACACACACACACACACACACACACACACACACACACACACACACACACACACAAACACACACACACAAACACACACACACAAACTGGTCTGTGATTATTATCAGCATGGTCTTGAGAGTAGACATCAAACAACTCCACCAAATGAAACCATTTGCTTGTAGAAGGTAGAGTGTAGTTTTTAGCTGCATTACTCTATAGTATTTCAGCAAGGAAAAAAAATTCAAAATAGAGTATATGGAATCTTTTCTATCCCAAACTGAGGGCAAAATCAACCCAGTATACCAACATACTTTCTTTTGATTTCCTGATATCCTTCTGTTGACCATCAGCTCTCCTCACTTGTCATGCATTTAACCCATTTGTTCTACTGCATCACTGGGGGGGTGAGAATTAGATGAACTGAGGAGAGATGGTCATCCTGTGGACTATATAGATTTTATTTTTTAGGCCCTAACATACAATTTTTAGTTCTAGGTTCACTCTGGGATTCCTGACCATAGAGGCAAATGTTCCCACCTCCATAGTCACATGTCTATCTTTGGGCCCCATCCTCCAGTGGGTGTGTAATAGGACACTATGAGACCACTCTTCAGTTCCACAGTGCCACATGGCCTCTGTGGTAGCTCTACAACAGCTTGAGCTGGCAAGCTCTCTACTATGCACTCCAATGACACTAACAGGGATACACTCCTCACCGGCACACATCCCTCAGCTCTTTCCCTCTTAGAGTGGTGAATGGTCCCAGTACCTTAATCCCCCCCCCCCATTTGCTCCTCCAGTGCAGAGATTGCTAACTGAACTCTGGTTACCTAGGTTGCAGGCATGGCTCCTTCTCTCTGTGCCACAAACTGGACACTTAGTATAGTCCACCATTACCAGGATCTGTTTTATTGTAGTATTTGGGGTACTAAGAAACCCATATTATCCAAGGCTGCTATCTGAAATGATTCCTTAATAACAGTTAAAAGTACAAAAGGAGTGTAAAAGGAAAAAACTTCAAAGACCAATTCACGTTAGGTTCAAGCAAGGCACCCTCTATTTACTTGCAGCAAGGAGACAAAGCATGTAGGCACAAGATTTGTCTGAATTATTGGTGATTAGTATGTTATTCTTATACAGTTCTCTCCATGTCACACAGAAATGTTACTATTCTATTGCTGACGTAGTTAGACACAGCTTTCTGTATTGTTCTACAGAAAATGTTACTAGACTAATTGCTGAGTTAGAATATCTGCTGTTTTGCAAAACATTTGAGAAAAACAACCTGGCCTTGGGCTTAATTTAGCCCATCTCAAACTTTCAATTCTTCAATTGTGCAGTTCTAATACATGTGTTACATTTTGCCTAGATTCAAGGTACATTTCTAGCTTAGGTACAAATAATGCTGACTACGGTTTAAACTTTCAAGCATCCATTGTTTTCTTTATCAAAGTTTCTAGCAGCTGTGTACTTTCTCATGGCATAAGCAGAAAATGAATATCTCTTTGCTAAGTCTCATGACATTAGTAAAAATGAAATACTTCTTATTATTTTCATGACATTAGCAGAAATTAAATGCTTCTTGTTAAGTTTCTAATAGCTGTGCAGATTCATGCAGAGTGAACAGAATAAATGTATTAACCCTTTTAAACCTCGAATGCACTAAGCATGCATATTACTAATACATATTTTCTAACATTTTCCCCCTTTTAATACTTTTATTCTACTTTCAAAATGAGCATAAACAGTTTTTTCTTCCCCTAACCTCTTCCTACTCAGGATTTGCAGTTAAGAGAGTCATTCAGTTTAAACTTATGAAAGCATTTTCAATTTTTTAGCAATTCTTCAGGTTCAGCACCTTGGTATAGGGTTTCTGAAACTGAATTGTCTTTAAAGTCTTTAATCAGTCTTTTCATGCAGGGGATGCAGCAGCACACACATACCACCAGTAGGATTATTCCTACACAGATGGCAATCAGAATGTTCATCAGGATACTGCCCCACCCCCCAAACAATTTCTGGAAAAAGTCTGTCAATGGATTTGGTCCTGGTTTGGTCACAGCTGACACCTGCTGAATTACCTCAAGGTGATTGTCTATCTCATATTTGTGGTCAGGAATATAGGAACAGCACTCCTCCTGGATTAAAGCACATGTACCTCCTCTCACTGCTAGGGTGAAGTCAAGAGCCATGCGGTTTTGAAGCACTACTGTTCTCATGGCAGTCAGTTCATCAGTCACCAATTCTAGGGCAGAAAAGGTTGCATTGCTCATTATTTTGAGAAGTTTAGACAGTTTTCTCAGTTCCCAGATTGATTTCATTGCTCCATATGCTGGCAGTACACCTGCCCACAAGATAACGGTATAATTCAAGTCCATATGTGACAGTCCATTTTTCCCTAAGGCCACAGCATGATGGTTTTTCCAGCATGCATTGATTTGCCCCACTGGATTGACAGGCTTCTTGATTTCTCGAACATTCCAAATTTTTCCTTGAGGTAAAACTGCTGTGTGTCATATGGCCGGAACCAGGTACCCCAAAAAACAACTGCCGGACCAATTCTCAGGTAACCATTTATATGCTTTCCTACCACATACAAAGTAACAATCTTCTACCTTGGTAGTAACTTTACTATGCCCTGGCTCTGCATGAAACATTTTTTTGTCAATTATAATAAGTTGTTTATAGAGGTCAGCATTATGTTTTACTTCACCAGTTGTCTTATGCATCAGTTCAAAAAATGAATCATAGTTTCTGTTGCAATAGGATCCGGTGTTATCAGGTTTAGTGTAGCATCTATATGGAACAGTCACATTGCAGTTGCTCCAATCCACCTGAACTGTATCATTTTTGTAAAAACACACAGTCCCCTTCTGTCGAACAGACAAGTGCAATGCTACTTTATCTTGTGACGTGACATCTGATGCATCATAAATTAAGTTTTCCCAGGTCTTGTTGGCTCCTAGGGGAACTGAAGTTAACAGTAACCCCCCCATATGCTGTTGGCATAGCTGTGCAAATCCAGCAATTTAAAACATTGAAAGTCTCAGCATACACATATTTGATTGCCTGGTAAGTGTTAAAGTTTGGGTGCCACTCTGCATGCCATTCTCCACGCTTGTTCAGTTCCATTTGTGTGGCTGGGAAAAGGAATGGCCACAACAAAAAGATTATTGTCACTAGTATAGTCAACAGGATGATTATGCAATACTTCTGAGGAAACGGTTGTTCTGCATTCTTGTTTTCTCCGACTCTTCCAAGTAGGTGTATTTGGATCTTTCTGGATTCCATCATTTTTGCTTTAGACATGTGATCTTGCTCTCTGCCCTAATAGGACCTTCAGCACCGATGGTTTCTTCACTGGGCTTTGACGGATCAGTCCTATTGATCTGACCCCCCCTTTGTAGCCAGACTTTGTGCTGAGGGCCCCGATGGAGAGGCAAGATTTCTGTCCAACTCAAAGTTCTTAACTAGTTTGCAGTGCATCAGGTGTATCCACGAAGCTCGTTCTGCTATCTTAACTGCAGTGGGTGTCAAAAGAAGCACCTGGTATGGACCTTCCCACCTTGGCGACGACCCATTCTTCCTCTTGATAGTTTTGATCCACACCCAATCTCCCAGTGAGACTGCCACCTCTGATGTTTGGGTTTGTTCTCTATCTGAAACAGAATTTAACTTTAATAGATGTTTAGAATTCAACAATTTCCTCATATATTCAGCTAGTGTAAAATCAGCTTCCTGGTCTGAGTACAAGAGAAGTTTCCACTGGGGTGTATAATAAGCCCTTCCAAATAGTTTTTCAAAAGGAGTCAATCCTTTTGCAGTCGGAACAGTTCTCATGCTCAACAGTGCAAGGGGCAAACAGTATAACCAATTTTTCCCTGTCTCAGCTATTAGTTTTCTCAATTTGTTTTTTTAGTATACCATTATGCCTTTCAACTAGCCCTGCAGATTGCAGATGGTATGCACAATGATTTTTTTAAAGAAATACCAAAATGCTTACTTAACTGCTATATGGTTTGGTTTACAAAGTGTGTACCATTGTCACTGTAGATTCTTTCCGGAATTCCAAATCTAGGAATGATTTCTTTGACAAGTACTTTTGCCACCGTAGCTGCATCTGGATTTTTGGTTGGAAAAGCTTCCATCCATCTGGAAAACATATCTACAACGACAAGACAATACTTCTTATTTTCACATTTGTTTAATTCTATGAAATCCATACAGATAGTGTGAAATGGATATGGTGGTGTAGGGAAACTCCTTTGCTTGGGCTTTATCACCCCCTGTGCATGATGTTTGTTACAAATTTGACACATCAAACAGAAATTTTTAAGAGTAGTTTGTAAGTCCGTATGTTGTGAACACTTGGTTTACTAGCTGTACCATCCCCCCTGTTGAGACATGGCACTGCCCATGGCTCAACAAAGCTGCATATCGAAACAAATTAGAGGGTAGTATCGGTTTTCCCTCTTTAGAGATGTACAGCCCTTTTTCGAGGATTGCTCCTCGTTTTACCTATCGTTTTTCAGCTTGTGTAGTAAGAGTCTGCATTGTTTTTAATGTGTCTAAATCTAAGGTTTCAGAGGGTTGTAATTCCTCATCTAAAAGAAATACTTCAGAAGCTGCTTGTTTTGCAGCTGTATCAGCTCTTGCATTACCTTTTGAGATTCTATCTTGTTGCTTGGTGTGAGCTATGCATTTACAAACAGCTACTTTCTGAGGTAACTAAATAGATTCTAAAAGATCTAAAATAAACTGTGCATGATTTATAGGTTTGCCAGTAGATGTTATCATTCCCCGGTTTTTCCACTGTTGAGCAAAAACATGTACAGCAGAAAAAGCGTACTGGCTATCAGTAAAAATGTTTACACATTTTCCCTTTGCTAAGGTACATGCCCGTATCAGGGCTATCAATTCTGCTGCTTATGCAGATAAGTTGTGTGGTAAAGGTTTTGCTTCTACAATCTCAGTATCAGAGACTACTGCATATCCTACTAGGTTCTGTCCTGCAGGACCCCTTTTGCACGAACCATCCACGTAGTATGTCACCTCGGCATCATCCAAGGGGACATCCATGAGATCTTTTCTAGGTAGTGTCTTTTGCTCAATTACCTGCAGGCAGTGGTGTGGTGTGCCATCTGCAGGGGTTGGGAGCAGGGTAGAAGTGTTCAAAGTCATGCATCGTTCAATTGTCATATGAGGCTGACTCAACAATATGGTCATACAGGAAAGATGCCTAGCAGGGGAAAGATATGCTACCTTCTCTTGCAGTAAAATAATCGCGACTGCATGAGGTACTCCCAAAGTGAGAGGGTGGAATAAAACTACTGAGGCTGAAGCCTGTACTGCCATTGCAGCTGCAACTACTGCTTGTACACAGTGGGGTAAGGACCGTGCCACTGGATCTAGTTGTGATGAATAGTAAGCAATGGGACGTTGCTTATCCCCATGCTGTTGTGTTAACACTGATGTCATATAACCTTGCTTACAATCTACAGTTTGGAAACAATATTTATGGTAGTTTGGCAATCCCAGAACTAATGAGGATGCTATTAACTGTTTTAGTTTACAGAAGGCAGATTCTTCCTCTGATGTCCATTGTAACAAATCCTGTGCTGCCATAAGCTTCTTATATATAAGGTCAGTCAAAGGTGCAGATTCCGAGGCATAGTTTGGAATCCAGCTCCGGCAAAAATTAGTTGTACCCAGGAAGGACATCATTTCCTTCTTGGTAGTGGGTTTTGGTGCTTGCAAAATTGCTACTTTTCTGTCCTCATCTAATGTTCTACCTTCCTTGGATATTACATATCCCAGGTATTTGACTTGTTTTTTTCCAAAGCTGCAGTTTATTTTTATTTACCTTATGTCCTTCAGCGGCTAAAAATCGTAAAAGTGCTATGGTATCTTCTCTACAATCCTGCTGGGTGGGGGCCGCCAGCAAGATGTCATCAACATAAAGTAAAATCTGGCTGCTTCTTGGTGGGGTAAATCCCGCCATGCTGCTTGCCATTTCTTGTGAGAATATCATTGGACTTTCACAATATCCCTGTGGTAGTCACGTATATGTATACCTTTTCCCCTGAAAAGCGAATGCAAACCAATACTGGCTATCAGGGTGCATCGGTATCGAAAAGAACGCATTGCTGATATCTACCATGGAAAAATACTTTTGTTGCAGTTTTAAATCATTCAACAGGGTGTGTGGGTCTGGCACCATGGGTGCCCTTGGTATTACTGTGTCATTTACAGCTTGTAAATCTTGGACCATACGCCATTCTCCATTGGCCTTTTTAACTAGAAATAAGGGTGTGTTACATGGTGAATCGGGAGATTCTACTAGTATCCCTCCTTTAAATAAGGCTGCTATAATAGGTTTTATCCTTGCCTCTGCATCTTTTCTTAAGGGATACTCTCTTTTTTTGTGGTCTAAATGCTGACTTTGGCGTGACAGTAACTGGTCCCACTGTACGAATGAGTCCTACATCTGATTTTCCTGTTGACCAGAGAGTTTCTGATATATTTTGTAAGGCATTTTCTTCCTCCTTTAATAGGAGTGTTAATCAGCTGTCCTTGCTAGACTGCAAGTGTACAGCTGGGTTGGTCTGAGTTATCCAATTCAACTTCTGTATTTGTATTCCCTGTTCTGACAGTTCTAGTTCTGTCTGTTTCTCCCATCTCGTGACTTTTTCTCCTAGGTCTGCCCATTCTATATTTCTGTTTTTGGTTAGGCTAACATGTGGCAATCGATTAGATTTATAAAGTGCAAAGAACTCCTGGGGTAATGAACAGCTGGCTACACTGTTCCCTTCTGTGTCCCAGTACAGGTTATGAAATATCAATCTGTTTGCATGATTTTTAAACAATTCTTGCTCATATTCCTTATCAGGTCCTGGTGTGTTACAATAATACAGGGTACAGTGCAACAGGTGTTGCTTATCATTGTCAAGGGAGGGGAACTTGCTGATGGCTACATTCATTAACTCTTTGGTCACAGTCCCTGGACCAGTTGTAACCAAGTCCTGGCTGTACCAATAAAAACTTTCACCCTCCGATTGCACTGAAAAGGTATCAATTTGTCACTGTGCTTCCATACCCTGCATGGTTGGGACTACTGCTATACCGAATAGCTGCATGAGGTCTCTGCCCAAGAGATTTACTGGGCATTTTGCAGAAACAACAATTTTGTTTTCCTGAGTCAATCCTGAAACTGGATCAGTTATTGCAATATTACGTGAGAGGGGCTCCCGATACAGCTGTCCATTAGCTGCTTTTGCCAGTATGTAATCAGGTGACTCTGTGTTTTCTGGCAGTTTGGAGGGATGTATCAGGGTTCATGATGCCCCTGAGTCACACAAGAATTTGACTTCCCTCCCTCCTACCAAGAGTGCAACTTCTGGTTTCATGTCTGCTAAATAGAGCTCCAAGCTCAATAAAGCTAGGTCTAATATTTCATTTTCTTCATTGTCACGAACTTCTTGCACTTCTTCTATTCCCTCTGTCGCATCCTCTACTCCCTCTATCACATCCTCATTTGTCCTTCCTTTGCTAGCCCCTTCTAGTGATTCCTGACTACCATATAGTCAGTCCTTACCGTCCTTGTCTTCCGTGGTTGCCTTCTTGTTTTTCTTGCAATCTCTTGCTACATGTCCCTTTTTACCACATTTGAAACATTCTCCCCTTTTCTTTCACCCTTCAAAGTCCTCTGATCACTGATCAGATTGTTTGTTTCCCTGTGCATTTTTCTTGCCCTTTTTCCAGGACTGTACTACATAAACTTCTGCTCCATCTTCTACAGAAAATACTTGAGCTTTCTTTTTCTTTTTGCTATTAAAATGCCTTTCGGCATGCCTAGCATATTCAAGTAATGACTGCAACCTGCTTGTATGATGGTCTACCATGTGTTTTGTAATAAAACTGCTTATAGGTGCAATACTGCCTTTTAAAAATGCATTATTTAACTGCTGTTCAAACGGGGAATCTTGTGTTTGATCTTCAGGAACCTGCATTCCACGGTGGTTATTAAAACATTTTAACAATCTGGCATAGTACCGGTCAATTGTTTCATCTTCTTGTTGGATGCATTGATTAATGCAAGTCCAGTCTGCCCTAGGTTTCCATTTTTCAGAGATGCGGTCTGTAAGACCTTTTACTCTGTTGTCTAGTTCTGCGCTGCTATGTGGGAGGGGTCTTTGTGCAGCGTCATGGGGATTCCAGTTGCCACTAATCATGTACCAATCTGGCCCCACAATTTGTCTAACTACCTTTTCAACTTCTTCTCCATTTAGGTTATAACTTAACCTCATTCCTTGTAAATCCTTTAAGAATTTTCTAAAATTAACTTTTGGATGGGGAATTCCCTCAGTGGCTTTCCGGATATCTTATGGAGTACAAGGTCTATACATTAAAATAGTTGGGTCCTGGTTGTCTTGACCTACCTGAGGATTGGGTACTTCTATAAATGGGCATATTTCTTCTTCACTCATAGACCGTGAATTCTTAACCATTTGCCATAACTCAATGCCTTCATCTGAGTTACCTGCCTTTGTTCGAGACCTGGTCTCGATGGGATCTGTAATTTTAGTCAGTTTTAGTTTCATAATGTCTCTATCTTCAGTGACAACAGGATATCGTGGGAGTGGAATAACCTGTTCACTTGCTTCATATTCTGGTAAGGGAGGTGGAGGGGCTGATGCTATTACCAAGTTATTGTCCTCTTTATCTAAAAACATTGCTTTTGAATTTTTGTTCTTTTGTTCCCTACGATTTACTTCCTCAAGCCACCTGTGTGCCTGAGGAATTCCTAATTGATGTTGCTTTTTTACCCGACCTTTGGAATCGGTTTTGAGCTGTTTGATAAGTTTGATGAGCGAGGATTTTTTTAATTTTCCATCAAATTCATATTTATTAACCCATTTTGAATAATATCTAATATTGTTGGCGCTCTGCAACTGCATGTATTTTGCGTCTTCCATTAACGGCGGATTTTGGGGTGTTTTTGTGCAATTATTACCCATTTTGTTCTACCTTTTTGATCGTTACGTAACTTTTTTTATTTTTAACATGGTACCACGGATTTTATTATAGTCTCTTCAGAATGACTGCCTACTTATTCTGCTTCTCCTGATCTATGACAAGACAGTAATCTTTTCTGTCCCTGACTTGTAAGCAAAAATACAGTCTTGACAAAAACAATACACATCTAGTCCCTGATCTAAAACAGAAAATAGAAAAAAGTAGATTCAACTCACCTGAGCCCACGTGATTGATCACCGATTTGCGGAGACCGTCCTTCAGTCGCAGATCAGAAAGTGGCTGGCCTCTTTTGAACAACAATTCAGTTGGAGGACTTTTCATATAAGAAGAACTGATTTGGTTTCTTCCTCATACAGTTTCAACCACCTGGCCTGTCTGATCCGAGGTGAAGAGAGGGTTCCGGTCCGAAGGACCAATCTGTAAAAGGAAAAAACTTCAAAGACCAATTCACGTTAGGTTCAAGCAAGGCACCCTTTATTTACTTGCAGCAAGGAGACAAAGCATGTAGGCACAAGATTTGTTTGAATTACTGGTGATTAGTATGTTATTCTTATACAGTTCTCTCCATGTCACACAGAAATGTTACTATTCTATTGCTGACATAGTTAGACACAGCTTTCTGTATTGTTCTACAGAAAATGTTACTAGACTAATTGCTGAGTAAGTTAGAATATCTGCTGTTTTGCAAAACATTTGAGAAAAACAACCTGGCCTTGGGCTTAATTTAACCTATCTCAAACTTTCAATTCTTCAATTGTGCAGTTCTAATACGTGTTACATTTTGCCTAGATTCAAGGTACATTTCTAGCTTAGGTACAAGTAATGCTGACTACGGTTTAAACCTTCAAGCATCCATTGTTTTCTTTATCAAAGCTTCTAGCAGCTGTGTACTTTTTCATGGCATAAGCAGAAAATGAATATCTCTTCGTTAAGTCTCATGACATTAGTAGAAATGAAATACTTCTTATTATTTTCATGACATTAGCAGAAATCAAATGCTTCTTGTTAAGTTTCTAATAGCTGTGCAGATTCATGCAGTGTGAACAGAATAAATGTATTAACCCTTTTAACCTCGAATGCACTAAGCATGCATATTACTAATACATTTTTTTCTAACAAGGAGCCTTAGCTTTGTCCCCTGCCTTGCCAACCTTTTGACACTGTGCAAACATCTTGCAGTACCCTGTCCATCATTTGCAATATGTAGCCAATACAAATTTAAAAAAAATCTCCTTTCTTGTACAGTTTATGCCTAAACAACCAGAAACTAATATTATGGGTAATAGCCGGACGTGCCCAACAGTATGACCTTAGTAATAACAACTGCTGCAATATTTTTGCCTCAGTCCATTCTGCTGGAGGCTATTCTCTGTCCATTAACCCTTTGTTCCAGTAGATGGACTTCCCCCTACTCTTGAGGATATGCTTGGCTCATATTCTCATTTTCTGTAACCTGAGATCTGAGAGTTGTGCCTGTCTTAACTCCCCCAATCTGTGCTCCTCTGCAGTTTGTTTTCTGACAGTAGTACTTTACTGTTACTAACCATTTTTCCTGAACAAACCCCTTCCAGGGAAAGTCCAGTAACTATAGATAGTTATAGTTCACGCTCAGGCTTCATGTTACTGTCTGTCTTTTTCCATGAATTAGGGAAATTATCAGTTTCTGGGGGAGGGGGGTAAGCAACATCTGAGTATCCACCCTACTACTAACTCCATATAATTGCCTCAATGCTTGGTTGCATTTAATGGCATGTGCACAAAGTGTTGTGACATCAAAGTTATTACCCGTTAGAACATCTACTTGTATATTATCATACAAGGCCAGCTGCTTGTCTCTCTACCTTCATTAAAAGGCCAGTGTTCACATGGACTAAAAAGGGGGTGAAATGGTACATATCTCCCCTTCCCCACCATTGTGTCAATTAGGTTGGACACCTGGGAAAGTAATACCTTTCTCTAACAACTGCAGACTTCACAAGAGTTATATCATGCCCTAGCTCTCTTAAGAAGAGTTTCCTTATCATCTGCCAGAATAGGGTACAGTCTTTTGTAATAATGTGTGCAGCTGCAGTTTTACGAAACACTGTCACTATGGTACTACCTATGTTATCTCCCTCATTTGGCTTTTGTTCCTTGCCCTGTCAGTGTGGGCATGTGGTTAAACTGCAAACATTTTACCCACAGACCTTGGAGTGTATTCAATCCAGTGGTTTACCCCTTTGCTTGTGGAACCTACTTTGTAGGTTTAGATAACCACATGGATTTCCTCATACCCATGTATTATGCTGGGTAACTCCTGATGTGTCACCGAGATTTGCATGCCCTAAAGCAAAGTACTGAATGCTTTCTCCTTTATCATGAAGTCTTGAAACATTTAAAAAGTAATAACTTGATAAAAACTCAATCATCCTTTAAAACAAGAGTTTAGTTCTGCAATGAAATCACTAACAGTGGCTTCTGGTTTTCTCTGATTTTCAATAAACAGTTCTGTATATATTTCAGAAACAGATCTTAACCTTTGAAATGTATACAGTCATCATCAGAGATTTTATTTAATGCATACACACAACTTTGCTCAAATGCAGAAGGGTTAAAAATATCATATAGGTTCTGACTGCATAAAACTCAAAGTTATACTGCGGAAACAATTTGGTATTGACTTTAGTATCCAGGACTGGGTATTAACTCTCACTACTCACATACCTCTGGCAGACAGTAGTCAGTTCTGTTCTGTGCTTATACTTCACCATGGCCAGTTCATGCTACTACTTTCTTTAACTGTCTATCTTTGTTCCTTTTCTGTTTGTTATCTCTCATTCTCTCTGTCTTTGTGGAATTTTACCATTTCATTATCTCATCTGCTACAAGATGTCATGTTTCTACTGCAGCTCTGGAGATCCAGTTTGTTCATTTCAAACTGTATTCTGTAGTATATGGTAATGAAGTGAGCTGCTTTGATGCATACTCTATACTCTCAATCACTAGCAGGCTGTCTCTTTGTTTACTTAACTGAATCTTAGATGCACCTAAGACATCTTTGTTCATGTCAGCAGCTTGGATTTCTTTCAGTCTGCATTTGTTAGTCAGTGGTGACATTGAGATTTATTCATATTGATCAAATATCATTTTTGCTTGCTTCCAAACTATTCTGTGTAAAAAAAATAAAATAACTTTTGTGCAAGGTATATTGCTGTATATTCTTGCTACGGCTACAAGAGTACAAAAATTGTGTTGACAAAACTGTTTTGTATGGTTTGCAAGTTAATTTCACCACATAGTAACATTAGCGCCAGTCAATTTAATATGTGGTAAATAGGAATATAATTCCACTCATTTCATCCAATTAGGCAATTAGGGGCTATAATCTAATGCTTGCTGAAAACCAGCTAATATTCAGGGGTGACTAGCCTTTGGAGCATATGGTTAATAAACTTTGCTATTTTAGGTAATAGCCAACAACTAGAAGAAAGTTAACTTGCACACTGTGTAACTACATATCATAGTTATACTCAGTGGCTTCCAAGGATTTTACCTGCCTCAAACTGAGAACAATGCTTTTCAGTGCAACCTTTCCATCAGTATCTGAAGATTATCTAACATTGTTTTATACCACAGATACAATATTTCAGGAAGATGTTATTGATGTCTCTTCAGTATCAATACATTATCTGTCTTTATGAAAATGCTGCCCCCAGCCATAACATCCTTTGTCCAGGTCCCCTTCAAGAAACACATTACATCGAATGACATTTGATGACCTTTATTAAATTTCCATAAACATAAATGTTAATCAATATTCATTTATTTCAACCAAACATGATACAGGTGAAATAACATCCATGTAAAATTATCTTAGAACAGGACTGCATAAACCTGCTCATCCTGACCAGTAAGCAGTGTCCATACCTCCACTCACTCACTTATGAAGCTGCGCACCCGCTCACTTCCATTACCATTTATTGATACTTATCAAGTAGCGTACCCGCTCACTTTCATTACCATTTGTTGCATTATACCATCAATCCAATAAGCAGCTTCACCCGCTTGCTTATATACTTATCAAGCAGCAGAACCACTCACTTTCCTTACCATTTATTGCATTATACCATCAACCAAATAAGCAGATTCCTCTGCTTACTTATGTACTCAAGCAGTGTAACTGCTCACTTTCCTTTCCAAACTTACTGAATTGACCATCCAGCACCAGAGGGGGAACAGAAGAGGGCAAACCTGCCCCTCTTCTCTGCCCTGTCCAAACTAAACATAACCATATCCCCACTAATAAAAGAGGGAGGCGGGGGGGGGGTAGCAAGTTCATGCCAAAATGTGACTCCTATTCCAATTACACTTGCCTAACATCCTTTAAGCTCCTCCCTACCCCTACTTCACTTCATCCCAAACCTCATCCATTCCTATTTAACCCTATCCTCCCCCTATCCTCCCAAATCCTACTACTCTAACCCCCAACCTTGAAGATGTCCCTGGACAAAATGTTCTGTTCTAAACCTCATTTGTCCAGGTCCCCTTCAAGAAACACATTACACCGAATGACATTTGACGACTTTTATTAAATTTCCATAATCATAAATGTTAATCAGTATTCATTCATTTCAACCAAACATGATACAGGTGAAATAACATCCATGTAAAATTATCTTAGGACAGGACTGCATAAACCTCCTCATCCTGACCAGTAAGCAGTGTCCATACCGCCACTCAGTTACTTATGAAGCAGCGTACCCGCTCACATCCATTACCATTTATTGATACTTATCAAGCAGCGTACCTGCTCACTTTCATTACCATTTGTTGCATTATACCATCAATCCAATAAGCAGCTTCACCCGCTTACTTATATACTTATCAAGCAGCAGAACCACTCACTTTCATTACCATTTATTGCATTATACCATCAACCAAATAAGCAGCTTCCTCTGCTTGCTTATGTACTCAAGCAGTGTAACCACTCACTTTCCTTTCCAAACGTATTGAATTGACCATCCAGCACCAGAGGGGGAACAGAAGAGGGCAAGCCTGCCCCTCTTCTCCACCCACCAGCCCGACCAGGCTATTCCCCCTCTCTTCCAACAAACTAAAAACCCTTATGGCATCTGGCCAAACATCATTCGGTGTACCCCATCCCCACTAACCAAGGTGGGTTTAGTTAACTCTTAAAACCCTATCACATAACAAAATAAACAGTTACTGAAACAACTGAAAACAAAACCTGACCCTTCACCTATGCTAAGATAACCTAACATTGCACTGCACATGAGCTAAATAACCCTCACTTCATGACCAATGGCAGCTCTGCAATGACTTCAAGGGCATTATAAAACCATGCAGAGTCAACTACATGCCATCATGCCACATTGCAACCCCATTTACCACCCAATCCAGTAATAACCAAACAAGCTCTCCTTAATTCCAGAGCAATAACAATTCTAATGACTCCCCCCATCACTACCAACCAAATTAGTATCATTAAACTCCCATTGTCTAGCAATCCTGCCATCACACTATCTCTTACAAGCAATAAACCAGACAAGGACAAATGCCAACTAACCTTAACAGCAGCCCTATCATAGATCACAAACCTTCCTGTCATCCCTCCAACTATCCAATACGAGAATAGCACCTAAGAGCCATCCTTACCCTTGCTGGCCCTCACCTTTCCATAATGACTAACCACAGCCATAACAAATGCCACAAATACACCCCAAACCCCACACCTATAAACATATAATCAAAATACAAATCCCTATAACTCACCCTATCCAGCTGCTGCAAGGGAATATCAAAAGAATTAAGCCACAAGCAACAAAACTGATAACTGCTGCTGCAAGGGAATATCAAAAGAATTAAGCCACAAGCAACAAAACTGATCAACTACAACTATTAACCCTACCAAAGTAACCCACTCAAACTGGCCAAAATAAATATGTCCTACATCTGCAAGAAATCACCACTGCCCCAACTTTAATGTGCCTTAATGACCATTGAATAAAATTACCTAAGTACCCTATAGCCTCTCCAGCACTCAAACATCCACAAAACAAAAACCATTACCTTTCAAGTCCATTTCCATCAGGCAATGACCGTTACTCAGCACTCCATCTGTGACCTCTATGTGCCCACCTAAGTGATCAGGACTTCATTTAAAATATGCATCCAAATTTAAACATGCAGCAAAACCATTCTCACTATGATGACCATCTAACGTATGTGATCTATATGTTTTCCTGTACAAATATATATACAATATTAAGTAACTAGCAACTTAGCAGCATGGAAGGAAGACCCAGGAGTACCTGGCGAAACCCATACAAATGCAAGGAAGGCATGCAAAGCCCACACAACTGGCCCCTGGTCGAGAATCGGACTGGAGAACCTCGTGCTGTGAAATGACACAAACCGCTGCACCACTGCATCCCATGACATTTAAATAATATAACTCTTAGTTCTACCATGTATTGTACATTATACTATATCACAAATCAAATGAGGTCATAAACATTAATACTTATTCTAGAGTAAACAAAAAGTTATGCTTCATCATCCTGGACAGTCATAAGTTTCTTCTTCTTCCAGATCACTGTGCTTGCCTTTACACCTATCCATTTCTGATTACTCACCCAATGACCCCACCGCTTAATCAACACCAAAGCATGATCATCTGCAAACTCACTTATCTCACCACTGGAACTCAGTACACCATCATCTACAAAGAAAAAGACAAAATTAAACCCTCTAATAGGAACGAGAAGGCTCCACCTTATACCCACCTATTCCAAACTACAGCCACAGTGTTCCAAGACCCCATCTGCAAGAAAGAAAAAGAGATGTAAAACATCCAAAATACATAACACATTCCAAGACATCTTCAAGGATAACCTATCCTGCCAACCCAGAAAAGAATGTACCACCAACACTCTCATCTTTGACAAAGCAGCCATAACTGAAGCAATGCTTCCTATGACCCTATCAAATACCCAAGATAAATTTAACCACCAGTGGAACATATCAAAGGTAAACCCAATCTGAATGGACCTATCCCTACTACAAACCAGGTAACTGCAATTCCAGACCACCAAAGCTGTTGAACATGCCACACTTAAAGAAATACCAATCCCTCAGAGCCACACGCTCCAGGGATTTAAACCTTGTCATCACCATGAACAAAACATGCTGGAGGGATAGGTTCCTGACCCAGAGACTCCCCAGACTCTGGAATAAACTGCCCATACATGTCAAGCAGAGTGCCTCTTTGGACCTCTTCAAAGGAACCTTGATGATTGAATAGGAGATAGAAATTCAACCCGGGGATCACGTCAGTCGCCCTGCTAGACAGGGGTCCAGGAAAGCAAATACTATGAAAGAAAGAGTGCTTCATCCAACTGACAACAGCCCCGCCTAAAACCACATCCAAAATGGAACCTCCCTTTCCACCAAATGTACCAAGCACTACTCTTATGGCTTATAAATTGCCAGCACAACAGGATTTTCTCTAACATACCCCCGCCCCTGAAAGATTCAAAGTCCAAAACTCAAATGCACCTCACTGCCCAGTGCCTAACTCTCAGCCTTCTATTTCCAGAATGAGAAATGCTAACATTTGAATTGTGGAACAAACAGGAAAAAATAAGTAACACATACTAATGGCTTACTAACAACTTCAGCTAGGAAGGTCATAGGGTGGTTAAATTTTGCTGGTTTTACTTCTAACAAGGATCTCTTAATGAATTAATACAAGCCGCAACAATCCCAAAGGTTTCTCATTTGTACTGTTGCTCCTGCCCATCACTCCGGCAACTTGCGGATCCCCCCCCCAGCAGTAATATCCATTTTTTTTTTGAGGCAAAATTATAAAGTGAGACATACCCTGATTAATCCTCCCCATACCCCTCAATTCCTTACAGCAAGAAATCTGGACAAAGCCATAAATAAAAGTGGGACAAAAGATCAAAATATGGACGATTTTTAAATATTGCTCCCACAAACTTAGAAAGTTGTTAGAATAACAGGTTTGCATTAGCATGAATGAATTTTATGAAGGGTATGAAGTCTGAACCTCAATTGTCTGTCATTATTTTCTAACTTCAGCCTGTAATGGTTTGCCCCTACAGTGACTTAAATCATCCGTTATTAGCCAGAAAACTACAGATCTTATGAGGAATAGCCCAAACACTCAAGACAGAACTCTCGACCTTCTGCGGAAATCTGTACAGTTAAGCAGTATGCTGAGTCTCCCCTTACCCACACAAACAGCACCACACAACTGCCCAAGTGGGAGGGGGCACTCTACCTTGAAAGCCTATGTTGAGTTAAAAAAAAAAATGACGACTTGCTGCACCCTATGTGCACATTTTCCAGACAAAGAAAACTCACACACACATCAGAAACACCCACTACAAGAAGAAGAAACCAACCGTCCATGGAGCAAGGCCGACAACCTGCAGCCCTGTTATTTACTGAAATCCATACCCAAGTGTGAAGGAAATCTGGGACAGACCAGATTCCTTGATCACCAACCTCAACAGTAACCCACTCCAGGTACAAACAGCACACATTTACTGGGTAACAACTCCCCCAATCATGAACAAAGGAGAGACTGGCAAAGATGTAATCCAATGCCTGCATGAAAGGTATAGGCAAAATATAAAAGGAGACAAGTCTGTCAGCTATATAAATAGACTGCCCCTCCATAAATATCTTGCAAAGTGCTTGTTGTACACAGTCCAATATCTAAACAATCATTCAACATGTGGCCCTGCTCACCTCCATTTTGGGTTCTGTCATCACCACTGTCTGCATCAAACTAAAATCTGATGACCTGTCACACCTCTCAACTTCTAAGAGAAAGAAATTTGTATAAAGTCATGGGCAGTAGACAAACGAATCTGAAAATCGCTAAGATTGGTCTCATACCTCTTGGAAAAAAAAACAGCCAACACTGACGCACCACGATGGACGTGAAGTCTGAATGTAAGTGGGCATCATTTTCCAGCAGCCACAATTGTCAGTGATTCATCAGAAATGACAAAATACATGAAAACCAGCACAAAACCTGTGCCAAAAATCTGGATCAACCCCCCGAACTCTAATCCCTGGATAACAAAGAGGCATGACCCTTCTTCAGCTTACTAAAAAATAATTTTTTTATTTTATTTTATTATTATTATTATTATTTTTTTTTTTATATGGCATACATACTTTAATGTGAAGGGCACAGCTTAAAGCTGCACTGACACCTCCCCTGCAACTCCACTCATGTGCGGATTACACTGTTACCCCAGGCAGAGCTCACACTATCAACCTAAAGCCCGCAAAAGGAAACCCACACTCTCGCAAGCTTTCTTGGGGTATGTGTATATGTTCTGTTCAGCATAACTTGTGAGATTGCCAAGTAATTTGGAGGAATGCCCTTTTCCCCTCACTCACATTTCACCACTGGAAAATGTTGCTTGACTGCAAATGTTTTAAAGTCAAAATCCATATTGTTGTTAAATTCTTAACCAAACTTTATATACTAGATGTAAACACACCATCAACAGACTTTTGTGCCACCCACTATTTGCACTTTTCTAATCATAAAGCAGTGCATCATTTACTGTCTTCAGGTTCAGTACCTTTGTTCATGACATAACTTAGCTGACATGCCAGAAAGCATCAGTCATACTTATAGGTTCATAGGCAGTTACTAGGCTATCTGCCTGAGGGCATTTATAAGCCTAGCCAGAGTGTCATCTTTCGCCACCCCATTGATTAATTAACTGATCCTCTGTCAAGAAAGCCAATGAAGTGATCCCAGGGGTGTATTTTCTGTTACCCATCCACTCATCAAGGTTTCTCTTGAAGAGTGTTAGTAAGGGGCTCTGCCTAATGTAGTTTGGAATTTTGTTCCAAAGTATGGGGAGTCTCTATGACAGGAATCTATCCCTCCAGCATGTTTTATTTATTGTTGTGGTGAGGTTTAGCTCACTAGATCACATGGCTTGCAGTGACTTGGATTTCCTTAGGTGGAGCATGTCCATCATCTGAGTTGGACATGGCTTTGTAAGTCAGGCAGAGATCACTTCTGAGTAAGTGATATGCCACGGAGTACAGCCGGAGTTTTTTAAGTCAGGCTGCATAGGACATATGTTTGAGGTCAGTAATCCTCTTGGTGAGGTACTTTTGTGGTCTTTCCAGCTGTTGGAAGTGTCTTGTGAGGTACATTCCAAATGGGGCATTGTACTCTATGATGGGTCTAATGAGTGACGAACAGAGGGACACTATAACCTCTTTATTTCTAGATGCGAACCCTTTAGTAATTAGATGGGTCACATAGAAGGATTTCCTAACTACTTTGGCAATATGATTGTCAAAGGAGAGATTACTATCTACCTGGGTCCCCAAATCTCTTATTACCTCTTCTGTATTAAGGAGGCTGCCACCTTTGTGGTCATTCGTGGGTGTTTTGTTTTTCCCAAATGGGATGACTATGCAATTTTTGGCATTTAGCTTAGGGCCATGACTTTGACACCAGGTGTCCATCTCAGTAAGGCCCTTTTGGAGGATGTCTGTGTCAGCCGGAAAGTCAGTTATGGCTCCCAGTTTGCAGTCATCGGTGAACTTGGTTAGCCATAGTCCTCCTGTGTTTGTCTGTACTTCTGAGAAGTATATGTCAAACAGTAGGGGTCCCAGGACCAAGCCTTGTGGGACACCACTTGTGACTGATTTAGAGTTGGACCTGGAGCCCTCTATTCTTACCGTGTGAGTTCTGTCTGTAAGCCAGTTGGCGACCCAATTCGTGACTTAGGGGTTTATGTTCAGGCTGGTGAGTTTTTCTGTAATACCTGAGTGGGGAATAGTGTCAAAAGCCTTAGTGAGGTCAAGGTAGGCTGTGTGAACCACCTTTCCCTCATCTATGGCCTTGGTGACTGTCTTGAAGAAGTCAACCAGGTTTAGTAGGCATGATCTACCCTTAACAAAGCCGAACTAGGTTGGGTCAAGTGTTTGGAGGTTCACAATGTCTTTGTTAATGAGTTCCATGATGATGCTCTCCATAGCCTTGCAGACCAGGCTAGTCAGACTTGTGGGGCGATAGTTACCAGGGTCAGTTGTGGCCCCTCCTTTGTGGAGAGGAATAACTGTTGCTGTGCTCCATTATATGGGCACATAGCCTGTGGAGAAGCTGAGGTTGAACAGCGTGTTTAGGTGGGGGGTTAGTTTTTTCTGTAGTTCGTGCAAGACGCAGCCTGAGACACCATCTGGTCCCATTGACACTGTGTTTTTGGCTTTTGAAAGGGCTGTTTTCACCTGTGCGTCTGTGATTTTTGGGACACTACACTCTTCCAGTATTGTTGTGGGCCCTTTTGGAGGTGAGAGGGGGGGTGAAGTTTGCACTGAATCTATCTGCCAGGATTTTGGCAATATCAGTAGGTTCAGTATATTTTGTGCTATTTTGTATTAGTTCAGTGCATATCTGCGAGTTGCCACTTAGATTCTTAACATAGCTAAAGAAGGCTTTGTGGTTATCTTTTGAATCCTTGACTATTTTTCTTTCGAAGTTAGCCTTGGATGATTTCATGAGGGACCTTAGTTTCTTACTGATACTGATCAGGGATGTCTTTCCTTCTTGGGATTTGCTTTTTTCTGAACTAGTTTCCTCCTTCTATTGTATAGCCTGTTTATGGCAGGCGTCCACCAAACTGGTTTCCATCTCTTAGAGGAATGAGTTTTGTTTTGCTAGCACCTTGTAGGTGCTCATAGAGTGCATTTGTAAAGGTTTCTGCATCTTGGGCAGTGTTATCCTTTAACATGGGGGCTGTGAAACTTACCACCTCTGTCTTAAGTAAGGTGAAGCTTGTTTTAGAATTTTTTTTTATTGTGGTTTCCTTAGTTGGGGGTGGTGGTGGGGTGTGGACATCCAGAGTGATTAGTTTATGGTTTGATCTAACCAGTGACGGGTTGACCTCCGTTGTGGAACACCTGTCGCCCATGTTGGTGATGACCAGGTCCAATATGTTTTCACCTCTGATAGGGGAGTTTACCAGCTGATCCAGGGCATTTGAGTTGATGAATTTCAGGAAGCGTTGGGCCTGGGAGTTTGTACTCGAGTAGTTTTCCCAGTGAATAGTAGGGTAATTGAAATCGCCCAATATCAGGGTGTTTGGTAGGACCTTCATGTTTTCCATTGTCTCCAGAAAGGTGGAGTGGTGGTCCTGGGTCATGGAGGGTGATCTGTAGCAGGCCACAATTTGCATTGCAGATTTTCCTGATGTTAGTTGCACATGGATGATCTCAGAGGTATCATGCTGCGCCATTAACCTGGAGGAATAGGTATCCTTGATGAATATGGATACACCCCCTCCTTTTGTGTTTCGGTCCATGATCTGTGGCCGAAACGTGTGGCATGAGTTGTAGCCCATTAGTGCTGGGGTGCTCTCTGGAGCCTTGAACCAGGTTTCAGTTACTGCACAGATGTCGACGTTCTTCATACTGAGGAGTTCTTCGAGCACGTGCATTTTGAGATTTAAACTCCTGACGTTGAGTAGCATAACCCTCAATTGTTTGTTAATTGTGCTGTTTACAGAGGTGGGTTTGAGTTCTGAGCCTTGCCTCAAAAAGGCACTATGGGGCAGCAAGAGCCTTGGCCAGTATTTGAAAGCATAGGGGAGACAGGTGCAAGCTATTGCTTGCGAAGCAACGCGTCTTGTCGAGCATGTCGTCCCAGGCTGACAGACAATGGTTCCCCTTTGAATGACACCAGAAGCTTAGCCAATTGTTAAAACTGATAATTTTTTCTTTATACTGAGGTATCATTCTTGGTGAGGGCAGGATGCTACTCAGGGTCAGGGTCATACCAGCCTGTGCTACATGATCAGAGAGCTCTTCCATGTCTCTTTTCATGTAGTCCAGGGAGGTACATCTCAGGTCATTCACACCAACATGAAAAATGACAGAGTCATATTTATACTTGTTCTGGAGTGACCTGAGTGCTTGTGTTATGTGGCGGATTCTGGCTCCCGACAGACAGCTAACAGTAACCTTCTGCTTGTCCAGCCTAGTGAGTGGGACGTCAGTGTGCCTGAATATAGAGTCACCGATTACTAGTGTGTTAGGTATGTTATTTCACCTTAAAGGTTGTGATTGTGGGGCACACTGAGTTTGTGTTTTATGTGTTGTCTGGTTTGTGATGGGAGGTACAGGTTGTTTGGGTGTCTGCTTTGGAGGTCTCTGATACTTTTGCAGGTTTTTATATAGAGCCTCCGAGTATGATTTTGTGTATTTATATGTATTTTTTGCTAGTGCTGTTTTTGTAGGTCTGTGTGTGGCTGGAGGTGTGGTGCAAGTGTTAACCTTCTCCTCTTGACTGTTTGTTCCAGTCTTGGGTGGAGACAGCTTAGCTTCCAGTTTGGCTGTATAACTGCATCTCTCACATATGTTAGTGTTTTGTGGTAGGGGGAGAGGGTTGTCTGTGTACATGAGGCAGTTGTAACATTGCCTCAGGATACCCAGATTCACCAGCTGGACTGGAGAGTACACCTGAAATTGCCCTTTGATCATGCTTGAATAGTTGGGTGAGCTGCTTAGTCGCTTGGTTGGTGAGGGGTGAATAAAGAGCCTTGCCCTGATGGGCAATCAGTGTCAGGGTATATTAGTGCTTGCTATTAGGTCTGAGCAAGTGCTAGGCTGTAAGATGCTTTTTGAGTGCTTAGGTTGAGAGTTAGACTAGTTTCAAGGGAAAAATTGAAGAGGAGACTTAGTGGAACCGGGAATAATTTAACCGTAGCTAACAAGCGCTGTCCGGTGCTCAAAACCATGCAAACACATTTTTTATAGTAGGGAAATGAAAGAGATAGAAATTAGCCCAAAATGGCCAATAAACTGCTAACTTCTGGGCTGGAACCACTCCTCCAGGGACAGATAGGTTGCTCAAAGCTCCCCTCTCTCACAGGTGAACAGAGAAACTTCCTTCTATCCAAGTAAGGTATGGGCAACTCAGAAAATAGTATCACAGCCCTGAATTCAGCACTAGCCTGAAAACTGGACTATACTAGCTTAGAAAGGCGGGAAACAATGAAATTTTGTTTTTTTTTTTTTGAAAAGATAAGGCAAAAACAGTAAAAAAATACCTTAAAACAGCTTTAAACAACTACAAATGATCAGAAAATGGCTGCTCAAGCATTTGAAATAAGTAAAATAGTTTACTTATTTGTCTCATCTATATATAGAATCCCCAGATCTTCCCAGAATATCTTGTTTCAGTTTGTGGTATTTATGTACATCAGATTCTTTCAGATTTACATAGGTGTTTAGTATCTTACCAGATGGTATATGCACCCTTTTCCTTTCACCAGGGCTGTGGCTAGAATTGCCCAGGGAACAGCTTTCATATACAGTTAAGAAATTATACATGCATTTTCATTTTATGCTAATGAAACCAACGAACAATGGTCTCTGCAAAATGTCTGATTTACACACACTGAACTGATTATCCCTGGCATATAAATCACCAGGTTAGTTTTAAAAAGTATCTGACATATCTGAATATTTCCTATTGGTTATTGCCCTTATACACTGAAAACCTAACTTCAATGACTATAAATGAAGACACATAAATTGAGCAAGATACTGGTACACTTAAAGGAATGCACATTAGGGAAAACTACAGAAAATGTGCAACATAAACACATAGCCTCAAGCCATTGCTCAATATTCCTGGCAAGGTTGTCAAACTATCAGAGCAGACAAGATATCAGAATGGTCTCCTGTACTGTGGTTTAACTGTGGCTGTGTTGGACAATATGATAAAAGGTTGTAGTTGGTTATAAACATTTAAGCTTGAAGAACAATCTAGATACTGAAGGTCTACTGATCATTGAATTTGGTGTGCTTCTTATCCCTTGGGTTAATATTAAACTGTTAGTTTCAGCACTATTGGAATGAATGACACAAATATTACTAAAGTATAAGAACTTCCTAATCTTGCATATGGAGAATAAGTTATAATAGTGCTTAGTATAACTAGAGACAGAAGCATGTTCATTATTTATTACAAAAGATTGAACTCAATAAATAATTTTGCTCTTGTCTAATTGTGTAAATTGCAAAATTAACTAATGTTAGATTTCATGTGACTTGGAAGTATGAATATAAAGATTTGTTCCTTTGGAAGTATCTCAAAAGATGTCATCCCACTGACCTAGATGAAATGAGATTTTATATTTATAGCTAGCTGGAATTTTTGTAAATAATTGTTATATCATTTGTGAATATCAAACTGATTTATACAAGATGCTCATGTTACAAATATATTAGAACTGTATGCCATGTGTATATCAAACTGATTTGTACAGATGTTTGTGCTGAAAAGGTATTTGTTAAGTGTTTGTGTTTGAAATGTATCCGTGGTGTGCACTACTGGAGAGAACAGAAATGTACATGCACTATTGTAACTGCTTAAATGTGTATGTTTAACAGAGGAAATTGGAAGGTTAATATATCTGAAATTTAATCACTTTATGGGCTAGGCCATAAAGATGCTATCTCACGGGCTTCAATGCAGCCAGAGACACCAAGTCTGTGCCAGGAAGCTCTCTGTATTGTGTCTGGGGGAAACTAATTACTACTCTGGAAGCATGGAGGTATGAAACTGTTTTATGACTTCTAGCACCTGCCACAGATTTGAGCAAAAGCCCTTGTGTGTATTTTTATAGGTAGGCACTAAATCCTGCCAGCTTCCAGCAATGGGGCTTTGCATGGGAACTAGAAGTCAGATGACCAGAAGTGATGTAATTCTGCAAGCTATCCAAGAAGTAATATTTTAGATATTATTTTGAGATGTCTCTTCCTGAGATAAAGCATTCTGTATTATGTATTGGGCTTGACAACAAGAAGGACCATTCACCACATCATCTGCCTTGCTCTATTAAGTAAGCAGAGAATAATGATTCTCTTAGATTCAGTCAGAAATATAGCAAAGCTTAGTTTAGATATTGTTTTTCTTTATTTTTTTGAGCCTGTCCTTCAATGTTATTTTAAATATTTCCTGTGATTTTGAACTCTGATGGCACTGTGAATATATACTTAGTATTTTCTTGCTCTTTTATTTATTATTAAATATATTTAAATCTTTAATTGTGGCTGATCTTTGAAGAGATATTTAAGTTTTGAGAGTATTTGCATATTTTCTTGGTGAAACTGTGTGGGCCACTCATAATAGCCTTGCTCTTGGTCAAACTATCTTTTATATTAATATCCATATTATACAGTAAAATTGAACACCCTTTGTTAATGGCCTTAAAGTAGCTGTTAAGGGGTTCTGGTGGCAGTGATAACTACCTTATAGTCTGGACAAAAGGGGGCATAGCTAGTAAACTTGTGCCAGCCTTTCCCAGGTGTGTGTGTGTGTGTGTGTGTGTGTGTGTGTGTGTGTGTGTGTGTGTGTGTGTGTGTGTGTGTGAGTGAATGCACATGTGTGTAAATCAAATCTCAAATACTGTGGGTGTGTCAGCTACTTGGGCAGGGACACAAAGCACTGGTTAGACAGAAAGAGTGTTGGAGGACTTGGCTTGGAACCCTGGCTAAAGACTCAACTCTATAGCTGTGCCAGTATGGAGTCTTATTGGGGATGTGGGGAAAGAGAGAGGAACCAGCCCCTGGACTGATTGTGCTCCCTGTGTGCTCTTCAGGGAAATTGTGCTTGATTGTGCTTGATGCAGAGAGCTGCATCTAGAGATACTGTGTATGTTTCTGTTATCCTCCCAGTGAATGTTTCCCACTGGTGCCAGTGGTGAGGAGTGAGGCTCTTTAATTACTGGCCCAGAGGTGGAGGGGCATCATAGTAATGAAAATTACTTACAGAACAATGAGTGAGAATACAGACAATTTACAGGGGGTTGAACATGTAATACATGAGCCACTTCTGAAAAAATGTGATGTTGCAAAAATGACAGTTTAAGGACTACTTATGAAAACTAAAATTTTGCAGAGAAGTCTTAGTATAACATATGTCAGTTGACAGCAAACAAGAAATATTGGTACTTTAATTTACTGAAAATATAAACTCTGCACAGGTGAAAGTCATACTGCAACAACGTTCATTTTATATAACAAAGAATAAGTATTAGTGCAACTGTCTTCATGGTTGTGTAAATAACCTTTTGTCATCATCATCATCTTCTTTCAGCTGTTCCTGTTAGGGGTCGCCACAGCCGATCACCTGTTTCCATTTCTTCCTGTCCTCTGCATCTTGCTCTGTCACACCAAACACCTGCATGTCCTCTCTCACCACATCCATAAACCTTATCTTAGGCCTTCCTCTTTTCCTGTTACCTGGTAGCTTCATCCTTAGCATCTTTTTCCCAATATACTCAGCATCCCTCCTCAACACATGTCCAAACCAACATAATCTTGCCTCTCTGGCTTTGTCTCCATACCTTCCAACCTGGGCTGACACTCTAATATACTTATTCCTAATCCTGTCCACCCTCGTCACACCCAGTGCAAAAATTAACATCTTTAATTCTGCCACATCCAGCTCAAACTCCTGCCTTTTTGTCAATACCACTGTCTCCAACCCATATAACATAGCTGGTCTCACTACTCTCTTGTAGACCTTCCCTTTCACTCTTACAGGTACTCGTCTGTCACAAATCACTCCTGACACTCTTCTCCACACACTCCATCCTGCCTGTACTCTCTTCTTCACCTCTCTTCCACACTCACTGTTACTCTGAACTACTGACCCCAAGTATTTAAACTCATCCACCTTCACCACCTCTACTCCTTGCATCCTCACCATTCCTCTATCCTCCCTCTCATTCACACACATGTATTCTGTCTTAGTCCTGCTGACCTTCATTCCTCTTCTCTTTAGAGCATATCTCCATCTCTCCAGGGTCTGCTCCACCTGTTCCCTACTCTCACTACAGATCACAATGTCATCTGCAAACATCATAGTCCATGGGGACTCCTGTCTGATCTCGTCTGTCAACCTGTCCATCACCATTGCAAATAAGAAAGGGCTCAGAGCTGATCCTTGATGTAACCTCACCTCCACTTTAAACGCATCCGTCACTCCCACAGCAGACCTCACCGCTGCCACACTACCCTCGTACATATCCTGTACCACTTTTACATACTACTTTGACACTCCTGACTTCCTCATACAATACCACAACTCCTCTCTAGGCACACTGCATATGCTTTCTCTAAGTCTACAAAAACACAATGCAACTCCTTCTGACCTTCTCTGTACTTCTCACAGCAAACATTGCATCTGTAGTGCTCTTTCCCAGCATGAAACCATACTGCTGATCACTAATCATCACATCCCTTCTTAACCTAGCTTCCACTACTCTTTCCCATAACTTCATGTGGTGACTGATCAATTTAATCCCTCTGTAGTTACTACAGCTCTGCACATCACCCTTATTCTTAAAAATCGGTACCAAAACACCATTTCTCCATTCCTCAGGCATCCTCTCACTTTCCAAGATTTCATTAAACAATCTGGTTAAAAACTCCACTGCCATTTCACCTAAACACCTCCATGCTTCCACAGGTATGTCATCTGGACGAACAGCCCTTCCATTCTTCATCCTCTTCATAGCTATCCTTACTTCCTCCTTGCTAATCCATTGTACTTCATGATTCACTATCCCTACATCATCCAACCTTCTCTCCCTCTCATTCTCTTCATTCATCAACCCCTCAAAGTACTCTTTCCATCTCCTCAACACACTCTCCTCTCTTGTAAGTATGTTTCCCTCATTATCCTTTATAACCCTTACCTGCTGCACATCTTTAATAGCTCGATCCCTCTGTCTAGCCAATCGGTACAGGTCCTTTTCTCCCTCCTTAGTGTCCAACCTTTCATACAACTCTTCATATGCCTTATCCTTAGCCTTTGCCACCTCTCCCTTTGCCATGCACCTCATCTCCTTATACTCCTGTCTACTTTCTTCATCTCTCTGACAATCCCACTTCTTCTTTGCCAACCTCTTTCTCTGTATACTCTCCTGTACTTCCTCATTCTACCACCATGTCTCCTTGTCGTCCTTCCTCTGTCCAGATGTGATACCAAGCACCTTTCTACCTGTCTCCCTTACCAGCTCTGCTGTAGTTACCCAGCTATTTGGTAACTCTTCACTGCCACACAGTGCCTGTCTTAACTCATCCCCAAACTCCACTTCACAATTACCATTTTTCAATTTCCACCATTTGATCCTTGGTGCTGCCCTCACACTCCTCCTCCTCTTCTTGATCACCAACATCATCCTACAAACCACCATCCTATGCTGCCTAACTACACTTTCTCTGGTCACCACTTTACAGTCTCCAATCTCCTTCAAACTGGCCCTCCTACATAAGATATAATCCACCTGCGTGCATCTTCCTCCACTCTTGTATGTCACCCTATGCTCCTCTCTTGTTAAAATATGTATTCACCACAGCCATGTCCATCCTTTTCGTAAAATCCACTACCATCTGATCTGCTGCATTCCTTTGTTTAACACCATACCTGCCCATCACTTCCTCATCCTCTCTGTTCCCTTCACCAACATGCCCATTGAAATCTGCTCCAATCACCACTCTCTCACCCTTAGGTACAGTCATCACCACTTCATCCAATTCACTCCTAAATTTTTCTTTCTCATCCATTGCACACCCAACTTGTGGAGCATATGCAATAACAACATTCATCATTACACCATCAATTTCCAGCTTCATAAACATCACTCTATCTGACACTCTTTTCACCTCCAAAACACTCTTAGCATACTGTTTCTTCAGAATATCTCCTACGCTATTTCTCCTCCCATCCACACCATGATAAAACTATTTGCACCCACCTCCGATACACCTAGCCTTACTCCCCTTCCATCTGGTCTCTTGCACACACAATATACCAACCTTTCTTCTGTCCATCATATCAGCTAGCTCTCTCCCTATACCAGTAAGACTGCCAACATTCAAAGTTCCGACCCTCACTACCACAGTTCTAGCCTTTCGCCACTCTTCCTGCCTTCAGCCATGTCTTCTGCCTCTTCTCCTCCTTCGGCCAACAGTAGCCCAATTTCCACCACCACCCTGTTGGCTAACAGTACTGGTGGCAGTTGTTGTTAACCCAGGTCTCAACTGATCCAGTATGGAAATATTTATTGGTGTCTGCATGAAATGATTTGGCAAAGTTTTATGCCGGATGCCCTTCCTGATGCAACCCTCCCCATTTATCCGGGCTTGGGACCAGCACAAAGAAATGCACTGGCTTGTGATCCCCAGTGGCTGGGGTAAATAACATTTTGTATTAAACCAAAATGTCTCTGTTTGGATGACTTTGAGGAAAATGTAGTTTAGCATACAAACAACAAATTTTTACTGTTACCAGCAAAGAATTATTTTAATTACTAATACATTGTGCCTAACTACTGCCTACATAAATTGTACCACAGCTCCATGTACATCACCAGAGTGTGCATACCCCTACCCTCTTTTTCATTTGTTAGTCCTAGCAAACACTACTCTTACTAACCAGCTAAGATTTTCACTGTACAGAATATTCCTCCAACTCTTACTTGTACAACTACCCCCCTCCTTCTACTGACAAGCTACCACGAAGACTCTACTTGTTTCTTTGCCCAGCCTTGCACAACAAACCTAATCGCATCACCTACAACTAACCTTATTTCCCAATTGTTCTGTATCTACGCTCCTTTTCAAACAGGCTAAGTCTCTTTTCACCTACAAGCTATACTCTGGCCAATAGGTATTTAGTGTTTTCTTTGGCAATCACTCACACCTAGCCCAGGCTCAGCTCTGGGCAAGCCTCTCAACACTACACACAATTCCCTCAAAACTATTCTAACATTCACATCTCCCTTATTCAAACACATGACCCATCCAACCTACTAATTATTAACATGAACCTTAGAAGTATTCTAAACAAAGTACATGAATTTCAGGCAACACTCTCTCTCTATATTCCCCTGGCATCTCAAGTTCTCACTGAAACTTGGTTGAAGGAATAAAGATGGCAAATTCCTACCACAGGGATATAATATCCACAGGCTCAGCAGACCACACAAGTGCAATGGTGGCATAGCCATTATATACAAAAATAACATTACCCTACAACTACTGGACAGTAACCCACCTCAATCCCCTAACTCAGAAATGCTAGTCTCTTCCCTACACCTAAATGCAAATAAGAGCATTATCATCGTAGCTGCCTACATTCCTCCTGGCAATAATTCCCTGATAATTAAAAACCTTCTCTTCTGGGCCTCTTCCATATATAACTAAGAAACTCTTATCTTAGGTGACTTCAGCCTAGACTGGTCCACCTGTAACTCAATAACCCCTGCTAACTTCATCAATGCCTTTGGATTCTCACAACTAATCTGTACTCCAAATAAAATTGGCAAACATACTAACCAGCATTCCATACTAGACTGGATTCTCACCAGCCAGCCAAACATATGTAACAGGTTTGGCTGCCTCCCAGACTCTCTTTAATGACCACATGCCCACCTACCTTCTCAGAAAATAAATAAGCCCAGCTAAAACAACCACATATAAATATATCCATAGCAAAAGACATTTCTCCATCAAAACCTTCAACTCTATTCTAAAACAATGCAACCAGACCGACTTAACCTGGATGATGCTGTCCAATACTTCAATAATTTATTTCTAAATATACTTAACTCTCTGGCCCCAATCAGAAAAAAGTGCATCAAAGCAAAATCATATCAATGGCCAAGTACAGACACACTACAAATAATGAAGCAAAGAGATAGACTCTGGCTGTACTATCAATCTTCCAAAACCCAAACTTCCCTCCAGAAATACCACCTACTAAGAAACCTAACCAAAACACACATTTGGAATGACAAAAATCTTACTTCACACTAATCCAACAAAACAACCTGCAGAAATTTTGAACCACCACCCCTACCCCCAACCTCCCCATTCTGACAGACAGCAGAGCAGCCCAGTTTAACTCTCACTTCATGACACTAATTATTCCCAGTAACTTTACCCCTCAAAACACCACTCTTTCTTTTAAGCCCATACAAGCTAACTTCAAAAAAAAAAAATAAAAAATACTCCTCAAGTTAAAACCAGCAACACTTGCCGCAAACCAACTACCCCCAAATTTCTAAAGCTAGCAGCAGACTCTATTTCATGCACAGTCTCCCTACTCCGCTCCATCTCTGAACAATATGTCCATAAAATCTGGAAAATCTTCCACATAATTCCCCTACACAAAACAGAAACATCCATAGAATTATCAAACTACAGGCCAATTGCCATACTACCCCCCCCCCCACAAGCAAAAGTCTAGAAAAATAGATACATACATTCTCACCTACTGCCCGTCCTAGTACAACATAACATCCTCTCTAGCTCCCAACATGGTTTTAGACCTAAACACAGCACCACTACCGCTCTCCATGTATCAGTCAGTTTACTAGATATATCAAAAGGTTCTGACACAATTTCCCATCAAAAACTACTATATGAATTATCTGCATAATCTTTCCCACGCTGCAATCAGATGGTTTCATAATTACCTATCTAAATATCAACAAGCAGTTAAGTAGCAGGATGAAATCTCAACCCTACTGCCTGTCTCTGTTGGAGTCCCACAAGGCTCAATCCTAGGCCCACTACTCTTCTCCGGCTTTATCAATAAACTTAGTTTTGCATCCAACCATGCCAAAACTGTCCAATATGCAGATGACTCCACCATAATCTGCTCAGTTCCCACCATCCCCAAACTCATGACTAGAACCCAAAAGGCCTTCTCTGACATAGAGCAATATCTAACGGAAAACTAACTCATTTTAAACCTTAACACAGCAAAACGTATGCTATTCACTAATAACAGAACCTTACTTCCCTTAGCCCCTTTTTACATCCTTGCCTCCAACAATAGAAAAATCGAACCTGTTGACAATACCAAGTTATTAAGAGTCACTATTGACAACTCACTAAAATGACAAACACATAGCACTCTCCATAAAAAAGGTCCACATTAAACTTGGTTCACTATGTTGAACTAAACCATTACTCACCCCTACCACAAGACAATCAGTTGCCAGAGCACATCTGCTATCCACCTTAATATATGCTTCCCTATTTTCAATAACCTTAGGAAATCTGATCTTACCAGACTAGAGGCCTGCACAAAATAGCTAAATTTGCTACCAATGTCCCCATCCAATTTAAAACAGCTAAAATGTCTAGAACTACCAAACCTACTATCACTCAACCAACTTACTGTTGCCCACACCATTATACACCAACCCAATAGCTGTCCTTCCCTTAAGAACCTAATCCAACAATAGTCTACCAACCATACCCTTTGTTCATCCAATAAACTACTATTAAAAGTCAACAAAGCCAACAGCTTTGGTGACTGTCTGTTCTCCAACCAAATATCAAAAACCTGGAACTCCATACACCAACAAATAAATAACATTGCCTCAACCGCCAAATTCAAACTTCTTCTCAAGGAGCTGTGGGCAAGGTGCTGTGCTCTTGCACTACACACCTGGATAATTTTAGGACATGGCCCCATTCTCGCCACACTCTTTCTATCATCCACTGATCTGTAGATAAAGGCTACCTACTCTCTACAGTCCACTAATACCATCATCTAGCTTTCTATTACTCCTAAATATTTTTTCCTCCCTGGAATCTACTACTTGAAACCATGCCTATAATGCACTGCAATTGTTAACCATTGTCTATATTGTTCAATTATGTGTAAAGCTTGATGATGCTTTACAAATTTATGTATAATTATGTATAATACTTATGATGCTTTTCAAATCCATGTTGTATAATTATGTATGAAATCTATAATCCTCTACTACTGTATATCTTCTTGTTAACCTAATGTGTTGTATGGAACTTTTCTCCCCGGGTCTCCACTGAAAACAGGCAATAGACCAGTCAGACCTTTCCAGTAAACAAATGTAAACTAAAACAAAATAAAATAAATAAATAAATATTGCAAACACCATGGCTCTTTTCTTAGTACTGTAGTTCAAAGGTTCATAGGTAGGTACTAGGCTATTGGCCCTGGGGCCTATACAAGCCCAGCCAAAAAGGTGCCCTGGCTTTTGCCACCCAAGAAAATTATTTTCCTGTGCCACTGCCGAGCAGAGCCACAGAGGTGATCCCTGGGGTCAATTTCCTATTTCCCATCCAATCATCAAGATTTTTCTTGAAGAATGCTAATGAGGAGCTTTGTTTGATATAGACAGGTAGTTTATTCCAGAGTATGGGAAGTCTCTGGGACAGGAATCTATCCCTCCGGCATGTTTTGTTTGTTATGATAATGAATGTATATTTTACCTCAATAGCAACACTAAAATCAAAATGAAACGAGAAGCACTTCACCACCAATAGCTTCATAACTAAAAAAAAATTATGGATCGTGATGAAATTATACAATTAGCAACCTCTGAAGTTACCAATGTGAGTATCTGGCTCCAGTACAGACTTTTCTGGATGGACAATCATTCATAACTAAAATTATAACAATTACATTTGTAAAGCAGAAAAGAAACTGCTAGGTTTACACTCACAATTATAATAAGCATGGCTATAAATGCATAGCGCAAGCACATTGAAGAAGTTATAATATCACCTTGCCCTATTTCCACCTACTTAACTCACATAGCAATTTAAATAGCAAACATACAGGATCTTCTGCATGCCCAGGTCCTCACATGGACCGAGCTATGTTTAAACTAGTGCAAGTAGATCATAAGCAGGAGAAGCATCATAGTCTTTTGTTTTAACTTTTTAATGCAAAAGCTGCAAATGGACAACTGTAGAACACTGTAGTGCACATATTACTCTGAACAGGATTTCAAGTATTTTAATGATTTTTAAATAAATGTTTTTTTCCTTATAAGGTCTGAAAAATGTTTGGCATTGTCAGACTTAGTAACAGTAATGATTAGATACATAAATTATTTCTACAGCAACACAGATGCGTGCAACAAGGAAAGTACTTAGATTCTACAAAGAAGCATCAGAGTCTGACTTGATCAGAACAAAATAAACATCATCTGTTTTCCATACGGAATGAAAACAAATGTGGAAAGTTCAAACAGGTCATATTTAAAGTTCTGAGAGTTGTAAAGTGAGAGTGGATGATGACACCACCCTGTGGGTGGTGCTATCAGGTTTAATGGAGAGCAGGACACTCCTGGAGTTAAAATCCAGGTTTTGTAGAAAAAATTAACAAAATTATGTAAACTGAAAGACATGGACTCACTTTATACAAGTTAAAGTACACATCAGCACTGAGAAAAAAGAATGTTTCCTAAAAGCTTCAACTTTGACACTCTCCCTTTAAGTAACATTTCATACCATTCAATGACTGCTTAAAACACAAACAGTGCAAATGCTACAGAACACACTTTCAAAGTGCTTTTTGCTGCTGCTGCTTTTTAGAATGGCTAAACTGCAGTCTTTTGTGAAGCCTGAATTGTACTACTTCGACTCATCTCCCACCCCCCCTCACACCTAACTTCCCTAGCTGTCAAAGTGCTAAGGGTAATTTGAGCTGTTACCTCCTGTGATTGACAACTCACAGCAGGAGACTTGACTCATGTACTGTTTCCTTGTTCTAGCCTTTACTTTCTGCATGGGTAGGGGAAGGACCAGGGAGTGTGACTTCACAGCATGGATGGGTTTTTAGGACAGTCATGGTGATGTCAGTTTGGGGAGGGAATTGGCCAGAAAACTACCTGTGTTCATTAACCTTGATGACATCAATGAATTGGAGAATGCAGCAAGCTTTTCCATGGTGGGATAAAAGTTTTCTGAATGTGAAACCACCACAGCACAGTAAGATACTTTTGTAGTGGAGAGAAACAGTTGATTTAAAATATTTTAAATGCTGTATTGTTGTTTATTCATAGCAGGGACGGTAAATAGGGAGAAAAAGGCCAGAGAAGTTGAGCATTTAATAATAGAATCCCATTGTTGTCCTTTAATGTTAATAAGCAAAAAAATAGCATTGATTTTTGTTATTCCAAAACTCTACAAATGTATGGCCATCCTCCATTGAGGCTTCTATAAGAGGGTCAAAGACAGAGACCCTGGCCAAATTTGTGGATTATAAATGTAAATCCATTTAAGAATTTGAGTTTTACATTTTGATGGACTCTTGGCATTTACTGCAAATACTAGACACATTACAGTACAATGAGTACATTATTTTTATTACTGTAGATGTTGTGGACCATTTTTCAGTCATCTCCCACGGTGTTGGAATGGATTGTTTTTCTTCTTTTTTTTGTCCCATTATTCACAACTGTCTGCTCACAATATATGGTGGGTCACTACCCTCTTTGAATTGGTGTTAAACAGCAATTTTATACATTATGAAGGACAGTATTACAAGCAGATTTCAGATGTTGCCATGGATGCAGCTTGTGCCCTTTTATATGCCAACGTGGTGTTGGCCATGTCAGAGAAAGTGGTTGTGTTCATCCCCCCCGAGTTTCGTTAAATGGTCCAGGGATATTTTAGGTTACTGGTTGATGTGCTTATCCTTTGGAATGCCACACTAGAACAATGGCAGAAGACCCATTCACTATGGCAAAATTCCACTAGCTTTCTTAAATGCACCCATTCTTAAGGTGTTGATAAGATTAATTATCTAGACATCCTACTTGAAAAGAAACCTGATTTTGAGTGATACGCCTCTAGCATTTTCAGGAAGGAGACATTTTCTTACTTACATTTTGAAAGCTTTCACCCTTTTCACCAAAAAAATTGGTGGTCAAGGGCTAGATGTTTAGGCTCTCTAGAATAACATCTGATGATAACATTTTTGATAACAAAATTAGACTTTTGATTGGAATGTTTGTTGAAAGGGGTTATCCTTTACAGCTCTTAAATAAAAACAGGAATGAAGTAGTAAAATGTCACACAGACCAATTTTCATCTATTTTGAGATTCAGGTCTGTTCCTCCTGATGGCATTGTTTGAAGTCACTGAGAGTAAAAGGATTATTGATGGTTTTGATAGAACTACACCCATTTTCACCATTCCATACAGTACAGTTGTCTTTGGTTACACAGATATTATCGGATTTTTCTGGGACTTGTTTTTTTCCCAGTGAAGTCAAAAAGTACTTTGGGGTTAGTCTGTAATTGTTTTTTCCAAGGGTAGGAATGTTAAATCTCTTTTGGAAATGCTAGATTGTGGAAAAACTTTTAAGAGGACTCATGGGTCCATGCATATGTGTGGAGCCTGTAAATTCTGCAGATTCATAAATGAGGCCGCATATGTATCAGTAGAAAACTTTGCCAGGACCATTCCTTGTCCTGAGAGGTCTGACTGCAACACTTCCCTTATTGTGTATCTTGCCACATGCAGCTCATCCAGCACTTTCTATACTGGAAAAACAACTAGAAAGTTGAAAAAAAGAATTAGGGAACATGATATAAATGTACGAAAATGATGAATGCACTGTATAGGCACACAACTGAACTGCCATAATTTCAAAAGGTTTACACTTTTTCATTATTGACAGGGAAACAGCTGTGAGTTATAGTGGTGAAGTGGACAATTTAACTGTGTAAAGAACTATACTGACAGCCAAGACTCAATGCATCATCAACACTGGGTATTAATGACAGCATTTCCCTTGCTTGTACTTTAAAGAAAAGAGCTGCAGTGGTAGAATATGGTAACACTATTTATTTACTATTCATTTCACTTAGCTTTTCAGTACATCTTTAAATACACATTTCACAAACATGATTTTATAAACATGTTTTTATATACGTTTCATTCATTGACTACCCAAATTATTTATTTATTCAACTATTTATGTATGCCCATTTTTTTTTACCTGTGATAGGTTTTAAAACATTGTAATTCAGCTGAGTTTGCATCTTTTTATTCATCATATTTACATTTTTACACATTCTACAGCACATTGTATTTTAGTATTGCATACATTGTTTACTTTGCATTTTTATACTACATTTTTATATAACACTATTATTGTATTTTAACTTCATCACGGTTGTGTGAATTTTATGTTTCTGTGTTTCATGAATGTAACTTACTACAACTCCCTCAATTGCTATTTCTGATCACCTGCTCTATGGTATCCACTTGATTTGATTGGCTATTATTTTATATTTAAATGCATCATTAATGGTTGAGAAAAACTACTCAGATGAAGTCTATGTGAAGTTGATTTTAGACAAATGCACTCAGTTTTTTATTGTATTTATTTCAATAAACGGTTGCAGTGCTGGTTGGGCCCTTTGTGTTTGCTTATCTGTAAGGACTAACCTGACTGGCTAGCATGTCATGGGGCACTACAACCTCACAACAAAAACAAAATAATGAGAATCTGTGGAGATTGTCTTAATATTACTAGCACTCTAGTATACAACATCAGTGTATACCATGCTTGCTGACTCTTGTTAACTATTTTCATCTTTTTTAGTGGAATTCTTCAATGAACTAATACTTTTCCTGCTTAAAAATGGAGTTGGGAAAGGTAGGCAGTCCAAATGTAAGAATGAAATCTGAAATATGAAAGACAGTTTAAGCATGTTGATGACCTTATAAGCATGTAAATCATATTTTGATGCATATGGAAAATTCACAGTTTAACTGAATGTTTACATAGCAGGTAACCTTTCTTAGAGTTTTACCCGCTATTTCCTATTTCTGAATGTAATACATACATCTCCGCTGCCCCTTATTTTGCATTAAAACTTAAAAAAAATGGCAAAAACAGCCTGGCAGTCTTTAGTTTGCATAATCAGAATCAGGTTGTAATATTATTTTATTTTAAGTTTCTTCATTCTAATATGAACAAACTTCATTTCTAGTGAGTTGATTTATGTGGCCATGTTTTTTGAGAGGTATATGCATGAGCATATATGTTTCTTTGCAGTAGGCAAAGTTACTTTTTTTAGAAGAGAAAAGGGACTGAAGGGAAATGTGGTTCATGTACTTTATTATTTTGTTTACTTTTTAATTAAAGTAAATGCAGACTTTGGTTTTGAGGGTTGTATGAGGTGACCAAGGATGTTTTGGGGTATATGCATCTATGTTTTATATGTAGAGTGACTGACTGTTTTTCTTTCGTTTGTAGCAATAGCATAAATACAGCTGATTTAAGAGAATTTTACTAGCTTTGATGACTCACCAAGGCTGTAGACTAACTTGTGATGATGCAAAGAGATTGCATATAATCATTTAAAGGTTTGATAAAAAGTATATTACATATGGTCTATAAGTAAAATTAGACACATCTGTAATCTCATACTGAGGGGTGGACTGAGCAGCAAAACTCTGATGTATGATATCCCAGTTATGAAAGCAAAGTTAGAGCTTAGGGCTTCAGAAATGTTTTCCAGAATAGTCAGTGATCAAAGGACCCACTCAGTAATGGAACCTAGATGACTCACAAGCAAGAGTCAGAATCACCAGTAATAGATATAGTTTTAGGTTATGCAATATCCCAGATATAGGACACAGATGTAAGAAAAGGAAACATTAAAAAGTGACAGAATACACAGTACAGCAGAAATATATTTGTAACTAAGTTCCAAGGAGAGTATGTATATATCATTGACATTCACTGCCACATCATTCATTCCTACCTTTGACTTACCTTTGTTCACCTGTCCAGTCCACTCTTCAATGAGTCTTTTGATTCATTCAACCATCTGTTGTGGTAGTTCATTCCATGGGTCCTCAACCCTGTTTATGAAAACAATACTGGAGATAAAGGACTCTACTATCTGTTGGATGTGCCCAAGCTTAACTCCTTTGTCCTTCTGCTCAGAATGACCCCTTCATATCTCCATGAAATGATCTTATGCAGTAATATTAATTTATTTTATTTTATTCCTTTAATTGTTCTTTGTTTACTGTGATAGTCCCAATAGGCCAGCAGTCTCCTTTCAGGGGAAATTCAAGGAGGCATTCAAACTGATTAGAGAAAATATGGCAAAGGCACCAGGGAACTTTCCCCTTCTCTTTTCATCATACTCATGTTTCCCATTTCCTAGTGCAGTGGCAGCTGGGAGGAGAAGAATGATTGGCAATATGGAGGAAATTAATGGATTGGTGTATGATAAGAAAAGTGGCATTATGGATTCTGAAATATTTGGATGAAATTTGTTTGTGGAGGATGAGACAGCAAGTGTTCAGAGGTTGTAATACAGGAAAGACATCAAGATTACAACCCTCCAGCTGGGAGGATTGCAGGATGGAATACTGCAAGTGACATTACAGCCACAAGAACGTCAGGAAAAATAGGCTGCATCATGGGCAAGGTCCAAGAATTGCTGGAGGGCTAGAGATGAATGACCAGAATAAAAGGGAGATGAAAAGGAGGAGACAGTAATGAAAAAGACATATGCAAGCCAAACATAGCCGCAAAAAAGTAAAGGCAGGACAAAAACAAATGAAAAGATTTACAGTAAGGCGAAAACTGACAAAATGATTTGATGTATATCACATTTGGTACAATATGGTTGTCCATTTGGGAATAAAAGCTCCTGAAGTGAGAGAATTTATTTTTGTTGGGTAAACAGAATTTCCATGACATTATATTTATGACTGAGGAAGGAATAGAACATTTTTAAAAGGCTGTAAAGCTAAAGGGAATTTTGTCTGTGGAGTAATTATGAAAATAAAAATGATTGTACAATTCAGAACTGATGTGGAAAGGAGGTTTGGAAGAATATTAAAGACTGTATAAAGTACATGAAATACTTAAGATTAAAAACAATAGACAGATATGAATTGAGTGGTGGGAATGTCTTGTGTTGTTAAAGATGGAAAATGATAAAATGCGGTGTATCCCTAGCATCATTAACATTGATGGTGCAAGGAGGGTGTTGTGATATTGGAGGTACCAGAAAGCATATTTCTTGTGGGGGAGAAAATAGGTATTTGATTTCACAATATGATAACAGAATATCTTTGCAGTACAAAGAAAAAGGGCATGTTGCTAAAAATTGTATTGCAGAATGTTATAAATGAACACAGACAAGGGCATTGCTGGATGGATTCTAAAGAAAATGTAATGTGATTAGTTTACAACAAAATGAAGTACAGGTAAATGAAAGCTATGATGAAAATGAAACTTGAATATGTGGTTGAAACAGGAGAAGAAAATATGTTAGACATGGTCAAGAAGGAGAAAAGAAAAAAATGAGAGATGACAGAAAATACAAAAGGGGTTTCCATTACAAATGGAAAATAAATATGTCAAGGTGCAAAGCTATGAGAGTCATGGGTGAAAAAAGCATAAGAAGGCATAAAGTTAATGAAAGTAATTCCATTAGAAAGAGAGTGAAGAATAGAAAAATAAGATTAAAGAAAATAATTTAAAGGAAAAGAAAATGGGAATGGTTAGTTTGAGTTTAGTCTCCCTGAATGTATGTAATTTAGTGAGCAATGTTAGAATATTAATAGTATATCAAAGGTGCAGTAAAGTAAAAACAGCTTTAATTTGTTTAGTAGATATAAGACCTTTGAGAAAAAAGAAATGAGGGCTGGTAGGAGTATTAAGGGGAGGAAAAGTATGTGGAATTTTGAGGTTGAAAAATGTTCAGGAATAGTAGTCCTCTACAAACAATATAATAGTGTTAAATTATGTAATTTTTAAAGTGGGACAAATATCTGTGATAGATAAGAATCATTGTGGTAAATGCATATAGAGATATTAAAGAAAGAGAGGAGTTACCTGAGCAGATGAAATCATACATAAAAGTAAATATAGATATAGATATGATAGGAGACTTTCACTGTAATACAAGGAAACAAAAAAGACAAAATAAATTATGCATGAATGTTAAAAGAAATAATGGCAGGACAAATGAGAATAGGTTAAAAAAGAGGATTTACATATGCAAGAACTAAAGTGAGAATAGCAGGAGATTATTCAATGTGTTTAGATACGTTAGAA
This sequence comes from Protopterus annectens, assembly GCF_019279795.1. Classification (NCBI taxonomy): domain Eukaryota; kingdom Metazoa; phylum Chordata; order Ceratodontiformes; family Protopteridae; genus Protopterus; species Protopterus annectens. The sequence continues at coordinate 563,952,854 of NC_056745.1, forward strand.
GAAATAAAGTGAGGAAAGATTTGAAGCAGAGTTTACAGATTAATGGAGTACAAGCAAGAGTATGAGTACCTAAAAATGTTATTATACAAGGGACAGGATTAGAAAAATAAACAGGATAAGTATAATACAGGTTTCAGAGGAAGAAGCAAAGATATTATGGGAAGAATGTGAAATGCTTGATAAATGGACTAAGTAGATGATTGTATACATAAAGATTCAAAAATGGTACATGGAAATACAGAGAAATAAAAAAATATTTTAATGAGTAGAAGTATATGTTGATATCAGAAATTATGGTGGGTACATTAGAAATGAATAATAATTATTTAAGAAGAGAAAAAATAATATAATGTTTAAAGAGACAGTAATATTTGTTTCAAGGAACAAAAGAAGTATTACCCATTTTGTTAGAAGACAAAAATATAGTGTTGAAAGAAGTACTTATTAAAAAAATATACTGTTGGAAGACGTATTAAGTAAGGAAAGGTAATAAAAATGCAGGAAGAGATCAGACATGAAGTGATAAGCTTTGTAGTCAAAAAGTTCAAAGAAAATAGACAAAGTAAAAAGCAATGTTGTAGAGTCTTTATCAAAGGAACAGAACAAGGTGTTAAGAAAAGAAATAATTGAAGGAGTACTGAGTATACTGAAAAATCTGAGGAGAATTTAGAATCTCGACTAAACAGTATAGATTGGAAATTTTATGTGAAAATGGGAGAAGGTCAACGTTTTCTGGAATTCATAAACTCCAATGCCTTGGATCAACTTATCCACACCCCCACCAGGAGCAGCAATATCCTAGACCTGGTCATTACCAACATGGGCGACCAGTGCTCCACACCAGAGGTCAATTCCTCGTTGGTCAGATCTGACCACAAGCTAATCAGCCTAGACATCCACATCGTGCCCCCACCCCCCATTAGGGAAACCACAGTAAAAAAATTCTCCAAAGCCAACTTCAAGCTTCTTAAGACAGAAGTGGCAGACTTCACGACACCCATGCAGACGAGCAATAGAGGTATGACTGCTGAATCCTAGACAAATGCACTTTATAAGCATTTACACGAGTGCATGTATTGTGCTATCCCTAACAGAACCAAGATGCTATCCTCCAAAAAACAGGAAGCCAATCTGGTGGTCCCCTGTCATAAACAAACTCTACAACAGAAGAAAGAAACTGTTGCAAAAAAGAGTAAAATCTCATGACTGGAAGAATTCCCCGGTCAGCCTCAGTAAGAAGCTGAGATCCCTCAAAATCCTCCAATGCTAGTTAGGAAAACAAAATCACCACTGATGCTAAAGACAACAACAACCACAGAGCATTCTATAGCTATGTCAAGAATCTCAATGGCAACATTCAGATCTGCTCTGAGTTATAGCACAATGGTACTAAATATATAGAACCAACTGATATGGCCAACATCCTGGCAGATAGGTTCATTGCTAACTTTACCCCCCTCTCACCCCCTAAAGGGCCCACCTCTATACTGGAAGAATGCAAAGTTCCTGTAATCACGGCTGCACAGGTAAAAACCACACTCTCAAAAAACAGGAACACAACATCCATGGGACCTGATAACATCCCAGGCTGCGTTCTACATGAACTGCAGAATGAACTGGCACCCCAGCTAAGCACCATGTTCAATTATAGCCTCACCTCAGGCTTTGTGCCCACTGAATGGCCCACAGTGACGGTTATCCCACTCCACAAAGGGAGAGCCACCACAGACCCTGAGAACTACTGCCCCATTAGTCTAATGAGCCTGGTCTGCAAGGCCATGGAACATATCATCATGGATCTTATAAACAAAGACATTGGTAATCTCTAAACTATGGACCCCACCCAGTTCAGGTTTGTAAAATGCAGATCATGTCTCCTAAACCTGATAGACTTCTTTGAAGCAGTCACCAAAGCCATAGAAGAGGGTAAGGTGGTTCACACAGCTTATCTAGATCTCACCAAGGGTTTCGACACCATCCCCCACTCTGGAATTATAGATAAACTCACTAAACTAGGTATAAATCCCTATGTCACAAGATGGGTTGCCAACTGGCTCACAGACAGAACCCACACTGTGAAAGTAGCAGACTCCAAATCCGACTTCAGACCAGTGACAAGTGGAGTACCACAGGGTTCAGTCCTGGGTCCTCTTCTGTTAAGTATCTACTTTTCTGAAGTACAGGCTAACACAGAATGTCTTTGGCTAATGAAGTTCTCAGATGACTGCAAACTATGAGTAATAATCAAAACTCCTAACGATGTGAACATTCTACAAAAGGGCCTCACGGAGGCAGATGCCTGGTGTCAAAACCATGACCTCAAGCTCAATGCCAAAAAGTGCATTGTCATCCCCTTTGGTAAAAACTCTGTACCCATGAGCTACCACATAGGTGGTAGTCTACTTAACACCAAAAGTGTGATAAGAGACCTTGGGACACAGGTGGACAGTAGTCTCTCCTTTGATAATCACATCGCCACAGTAGTCGGGAAATCCTTCTACATGGCACACCTCATCACAAAAGGTTTCTCATCCAGTAAAAAAGAGGTCATTGTTCCCCTCTACTCGTCACTCATTAGACCCATTATAGAGTACAACACCCCTTTTGGTATGTACCTCACAAGACATCTACAAGTGGAAAGGCCACAGAAATACCTCACAAAGAGGATTACTGGCCTCAGACAGATGCCCTAAGCAGACCATCTCAAAAAACTCCAGCTTTAATCTGTCACATATCGCCTACTCAGAGGCAATCTCTGCCTAACATACAAAGCTATGTCAAACCCAGAGCTGCTGGACATGCTCCACTTAAAGAAATCCCAATCCCTCTGAGCTACACACTCTAGGGACCTAAACCTTGTCACCACAATAAACAGAACATGCTGGAGGGATAGATTCCTGTCCCAGAGACTTCCCATACTCTGGAACAGACTACCTATCTATATCAAACAAAGCTCCTCATTAGCACTCTTCAAGAAAAATCTTGATGATTGGATGGGAAATAGGAAATTCACCCCGGGGATCACCTCTGTGGCTCTGCTCGACATGGGCACAGAAAAATAATTTTCTTGGGTGGAGAAAGCCAGGGTACCTTTTTGGCTAGGCTTATATAGGCCCTAGGGCCAATAGCCTAGTACCTACCTATGAACCTATGATATTTGTTAAAATACTAAATGAATGAAAAGAAAAGGGGATTATTGATGAAAGAACATCTAAAGATGCAATAAAAACTGATTTGGAAGACAGGTGACAAGAAATTAAAAAAAATGGAAGACTATCACATTAATTAATTTAATTATAAAATCATAATGAGGATAATGCAAAGAAATGTATAGATAGAAGGAATTGAAATGTTTATGGTGATTAAAGAAGTGGTATATAACAATAAGGAAACAGGTAGTGAGGTAAAAATTATTGGATGCAGTATAGATAAAGCATTTGACAATACTGACAGAAAACTCTCAAACATCTTGGTGGCATATGCAGTAGACAAGCACATTTTGTAATTAATAAAATCAGCTTATGAGAACAGCATAGTTGAAGACTATATTTAACAGATCATTGAGAAGAATGTTTTGAAATATAAAGAGAAATTAGTCAAGGGTGTCCATTAAATAGTGCTTTATTTGCTTTTGTAATTAATTCAGTGGTGAGGAATATGAGTAAGGGATTGGAAAAGGGGGAAAAAGGAGAAATCATAATGCCACCAGTTAGGTCTTATACAGATAATTGGGTTATTATAGCTACAAATATGGGTGATAAACTATGTCAGGATGGAAGAAGAGTGGTTGGGTTCTGTAGGTTAAGTATTAATAAAGAAAATGTAAAGGTTTTGGAGAGGTGGTTAAGAAACCATCATCATAATTAACCCCTTTTTTCCACTCTCTACATGGAGTCAAGGTGTCACATTGACTGTCACCATCTCTCTCTATTCAGTGCCACTCTCCTACCTTCCTCGACAGTCAACTATCTCTTTGCTGGATGCCCTCATTTCCTTTTTTCTTCTTCCTGTCTGTCCCAAATCTTCTTCAGATTGTTTTCTGCTTTCCTGCACATATACCCAAAGTGGTATAATGTGTTCTTTTTGACCTTCTCTGCAATTGGAGTTACTTTGGATTCTGCTGATGTCTTTATTTCTTCATCTGTCCCACAGTGAGCATCCTACCACCCATCTCAGGAACTTCATCGCTATCACCTCTAGCTTCAACTGCTCTGCCTTCAAAGTCCAGATTTCTGTACTGTGGTAGTACAGTTCACACCACTGTTTTGTATACCTTACTTTTCAGCTTCTTTTGCATTTTTCTGTCATACACTACCCCAGACACTTTGTACCAGTTGGCTGCAGCCCCTCTGATTCTATCTTTGACATCCTCTTTTGGACTTCTCTTCTCCTCAACCGTCCCTCCCAGTTACTTGAAGCTGTTCCACTATTTTCCTTCTATCTCAGGTCTCAGTTTCTTCTGATTTCCCCATTTGCTGCTATTATAACTGTGTTATCAGTATTCAGTTTCATCCTGTGTACATTCAGATTTGGATTCCAAACCTCCATCCTTTGAATAAGTTCTTGTTCAGAGTCTGTCTATAATGACACATCATTCTGTATACAGCAACTTTGTTGATCTGTCCACACCAATCTGTTTGCTAAAGAAGTCCATTACCAGTATGAACAGCCAGTGCATACCCACAACCATTTGGAATCCCTCTGTGAGTCTGAACTTTGCTCATACTTGTGCACATAATCTAAACTAGTTTTGCCATTGTTTCTAGGACTTGAAACATGGCAGTACTGCCCAAATCAGCTTTCTTGGGACCTTGTCATATGCTTTCTTTAAGTCTAAGAAAGCCCATTTGGAATAATTCCTCATCTCTAGCTTTGTCTCAACTATCTGTGTCACTACAAATATTGGGTTGCTTGTGCTGCATCCTGATTTGAATCCAACCTCCTTGGCTACCATCTTACTTTCTGGCACTCAGTGTATTCATTTGTCAGTCACCCTCTCTAGAAAGTGCATGCAGTTTCATAACTCAGTACTCCCCACAGTTGTAAATGCACCTTTTGTTTTGTCTAATGGCATTATTATGCTTATTCTCCAGTCATTTGGGATGCACCTTTCTCCCTACACTGCTATGAGTACACTCAGGATCCATTTCACCCCAACTCAGCCAATATCTTAATTATATCTACAGTCACCTTTTCTGACCCTCCTGTTCTTCTACTTCTTCTTCTACTTTCATTGTAAGCTCTGTCTGGGGCAGTACAACTTCTGTGGAGTTTTCTTCATTCAGAAGCTGCTGGAAGTACACCTTCCATCTGCCTTTGATGTCTTGTGGACTGGTGAAAAGGTTGGTGGCATCCATTATGAAGAGTATCTGATGACTGTCTTTTTTTACCTTTCTGTCTTTGTGTTACAACCTGATAGAATTTTTTTTGCCATCTACATAGTCACTTTCTAAAAGCTGATAGGGCACCTCTGATGCCCTTTTCCTTGCTATTGCAACTGCTCCCTTAGCCTCTTTGTTAGCCAAGTATTCCTTCATAGCCTGGTCCGTCTTTTTCTGTTTCACACTTTTTCCTGCACTCCTTTCTTTCGGTGGCTTCCCGAACCAAAGTTTTTTTTTTTTTTTTAGTTAATGAAATGTTACCGGTTTCTTTTTTTGTTTGTTTTTAAAGTGAACCAAGCCAACTTGCCCCACCAAACTAACTTGGGGCCCTCTAAACCATCATGGGGCCTAGGCAACTGCCTTTGTCACCTAGTGCTAGATCTGGCTCTAGTCATCATATCCAGTTCTGTTTGTCCCAGCATGTACATTTACATCCCCATTATCAACACCAACTCATGTTGTCCTGCTTTATCTAGCAGGTCCTAAAGCACTATTTTCCTTGTTGTCACAACTGTACCATGGGGCATAGGCTGAAATTATGAATACTGCCCTACTCTTACACTGGAATCTGCTTGCCACATGTTTGTCACTAATTCTGATGACATCCTTCACTGTCTTCTGAAGCCTCTCTCTCACCAAAATTCCCACATTTGTAAGTCTGTCCTCCAGCTGAGTACTAGACTCTGGATTCCAAGCCAAGTTCATTGATTCATATTTGTATACTAGGCTACCAATAACTAGGGCCCTAAAAAGCCTAGCTGTGCAACCCAGATGTGATCCACAAATGTGATTTATAGTTGATTTATAGGGGGTGATTTACTGAATGCCTCTGTCCATCAGAGACATAGGTGCCAGACCAGGGCTGAATTTCTGGTTACCCATCCACTAGTCCAAGTTGTGCTTAAACAGGGATAGGGAGGAACTCTGCTTCACAAGGATGGGGAGTCTGTCTTAGAGAATGGGAATTCTCTGAGAAACATATCAGTATTTCCAACTTGTCTGATTTATGTTGCAAGCAAAACTTAGGTCTTTTAATCTAATAATTCTGATGCTGTTTGTTTTGTGGATGTGAAAAAGATTAATCAAAACAGGGTTTTGCCTTGTTTGCCATTCAAAGATTACCTCTCAGAAGTCTGTATACCACCTATTAAAGAGACAGGGCTTTGAGGCAATCATAGTAAGACATTGTGTTTACTTCCTGTATTCTTTTTGTAAAGGACTGGAAATGTTCCAGTTGCTGTATTTGTCTGGTCGGGTACTCTATGATGGGCCTGATGAGGGACAAATACAGTGATATGATGACCTCTCTGGGCCTAGATTCCATTCCCTTGTTTATATGTTGACTAACATAGAAGGATTTTCTTACTAGCTTGACAAATGTTGGTTGAAGACTAGATACTATCTACATGAGTTCCCAGATCCCTGCCTAGTGAATCAACTTTTAAGGGTGTTTTATTGATGATGTTATTTCCCAGAGGGGCAGACTTCTCAAAAGGTACTATAATGCATTTCTTGGTATTGAGTTTTAAGACATAGTATCATAGGAGGTTACTAGGCTAATGGCCCTGAGACCCTTACAAGCCTAGCCAAGAAAAAAAAGAAACCTCAGTCAGCACCTGTCACCTCTGCCAGTGAGGGACACAGGTGGAACCCCTGGGACAAATTTGTGTTTTCCCATCCATTCATCAAGGTTGAGCTTGAAGAGGGTCAGTGAGGTGCTCTGTTTGATATGTATGGAAAGTCTATACCAGAGACAGGGCAGCCTCTGGGAGACAACCCTGTCTCTCCAGCAGGCTTTGTTAATGTTGCATATAAGATTCTGGACTTTTGAGCAGGTAATGTGTGAGGAGTTAGACTTACGGATATGGAGCATCACTAGTTGGGCGGGGTCCAAGATTGCCTTGTAGGCAGGAGACAGATCCCTGAGCAATCTGCATGATACTGAACAGAGTGATAGCGATTTGAGCTTGTCTGCATAGGACAGGTGTTGGAGGCCATGGATTCACATTGTGAGGCATTTCAGTGGCCTTTCCAGTTGGTGCGGATGTTTGGTGTGGTACTTACCAAACAGAGTAATACTGAATTATTGGACTAATGAGGGAGGATTATAGAAAGATAATAGCTTCCTTTTTTTCTGGATGCAGTCCCTTTACTTATAAAATGAACCAAGTAAAAGGCTTTTCTGACCAATGCCACTACATGATGGTCAAATGTGAGGTTCTTATCAACCTGAGTGTCCAGGCCTCTCACCACAGTTTGTGTGCTTAGGGGGTTGCTATTGATGTGGTAATCAGTAGGGTCCATGTTTTTGCTGAATGGTACGATGATACATTTTTTCATGTTTAGCTTGAGGCCATGACTTTGGCATCAGTTATTAGGTGCCGTGAGACCCTCTTGCAGTATGTTAACATCATTTGGGGAATAAATGGCAGCAACCAACTTACAGTCCTCCACAAACTTGGTTAGCCACAATCCTTTTGTCTTTGCCTGGACCTCTGACAAGTAGATGCCAAACAGTAGGGGTCCCAGGACAGATCCTTAGGGAACTCTACTAGTGACAAATCAGCTATCGGAGGTGGAGGCACCTATTTTGACTTTGAGGGACCTGTTGATGAGCCAGTTGGCCACCCACCTGATGTAATAAGGATTTACACCAAGTTGTGTTAGCTTTTTCAATGATGCCTGAGTGGGGGATTGTGTCAAAGGCCTTGGCCAAATTAAGGTAAGCTGTATGCACTGACTTTACCTCATCCAGGGCCTTGGTGGCAGTCTCAAAGAAATCAACCAGGTTTAACAGGCAAGATCTGCCCTTGACAAATCTGAAATGGGTGGGGTCAAGTGCTTAGAGATTGTTCATGTCCTTGTTTATGAGGTCCATCATAATATGCTCCATAGCTTTACAAATCAGACGTGTCAAGCTAATGTGGCAATGGTTTCCAGGGTCACTAGTGACACCACCTTTGTGCAAGTGGATGACAATAGCAGTTCTCCACTTCGCTGGAATGAAGCCTGAACTTAGGCTGTGATTGAATAGGATGCTCAATGGTGAAGCCAGTTCTTGCTGGAGATGGTGCAGAATACAGCCTGGGATACTATCAGGTCCCATGGAAGCTGTGCTTTTTTACCTTGGATAGGTCCTTTAGCACTTAATTTACAGAGATGTGAGGTGCAGGACAAGTATCAGGGACGCTGAAAGGGCCTTTGGGGGACAGGGGTTGAAGTTTGCACTGAATCTATCTGCTAGTGGGTTGGCTAAGTCAACAGGATCAGTGTAAGTCATAATGTTAAGTACTAATTTGGAACAAACCTGGGCTTTGCCATGGAGGTTCCCGATGTAAATGTAGAAGGCTTTGTGGTTTCCCTTTGTTTTGGAGGCTAGTTTCAATTCATAATTGCAATTGGCTTTGGAGGCTTTCACTAGTGATCTAATTTGCTTGTTGCGGCTAAGGAGGGAGTTTTTCCAATTTGGAATATGTTCCTTTTTACCCTTTGACAACCGTTTCTTTCTTTTGTTGTAAAGCCTATTGATAGAGGATGTCCACCAGAGAGGTCTGTATTTCCTTGAGGAGCAGATTTTAGTTCTATTGTGTATGGCTGAGTCTATGCATTTGTACAGGTGCTTGTATACTGCAGTGGCGTACTGTTCAGCATAATGGGGTTGGTGTTGTGAAGCTACAGATACCCTCCCTTAGGAGGTTGTAGTCTGTCAGCTTTTGAGAAGACTTTTAGCTTGATTACAGTTGGGGGGGTTGGGGGGATCGAAACTTCAAATGAGACAGTCCAATGATCTGATCTCACCAGGGAAGAACATACTATGGGAGTGGTGCAGCAGTTGACCATGTTGGTGAGAACCAAGTCCAGAATGTTATCTCCCCTCATGGAAGATGAGACAAGCTTGTCTACTGCATTAGAATTGATGAAGTCAAGGAATCGTTGATTGAGTGTATTAGTGCAGGAATAGTTCACCTAGTTTATGGTGGGGGAGTTGAAATTACCAAGGTTCAAGGTGTTAGGGCGTACATTGATGGAGTCAAGTAGATCCAGGTAAGAGGAACAGGTGTCCTGAGTCATGAAGGGGAGTCTGTAGCTGGCTATAACTTGAATGGGTAACTTGCCAACTGTCAGTTGCACCTGGAGTAGTTCCAGTGCATCATGCTGGCACACCAGTCTGGCGTTGTGTCTGTCCTTAATGAAGTTAGAAACTCCATCACCCTTAGTCTTCCCGACCTCATTTTGGGGTCAGAATGTGTGGAATGAGGTATAGCATGGTAAGGCAGAGGTGCTCTCTGCAGCCCTGAACCAAGTTTCTGTGACCGCAAAGACATCGGCATCTTCCAGTGCAAGGAGAGCCTCCAGTGAGTGTATTTTTAGGTTAAGGCTCCTAGTGTTAAGCAGCATGACCTTCAATTTGCTTTTTCACAGACCTTTTATGTTGGAAGATTTGTCTTTGGAAAAATTGACTAAAAATGCATAATGGGGGAGGCAGGAGCCTTGGCCAGGATCTGGAAACCTAGTGGTGACAGGTGGAGGCCATCTCTGGCAAAGCATTGAGGCCTGTCGACTATGTCATCCCAGGCAGACAGATACTAAGCCAATTGTTGAAGTCAATTATTTTTTGTTGGTATTGTAGTATCATTCTTGATGAAGGTAGGATGCTGCTTAGGGCTAGGGTCATACCTGCCTTGGACACACACTCTGAGGGCTCAATCATGTCCCTCTTCATATTGTACAGGGAGGTATGTCTCAACTCATTCACACCAACATGGACAATGACAGAGTTGTACTTGTAATTGTTGTGGAGGGACTTAAGTGCATGCATGATGTGGTGGATTCTGGCACCAGACAACTGACCATGACCTCCTTGTTGAGATGGTGAGGGGGACATTGTTGTGTCTCACAATTGAGTCACCAATGACTAGTATTATTGGTTTATTGTTATGTCTTGGCTTTGGCACCAAATGTTTGTCTGTATTAGACCTTTCTAAAGGGTGTTCTCATCTTGTCAGTGACTACTCCAGTTTGCAATTATTTGCAAATTTGGTTAGCCAAAGTCCTTTGACACTGGATTTGACAAATGAGAAGTAGATGCCAAAGAGGAGTAAGCCTAGCACAAAGCCCTGGGGGACTTCACTGATGTCTGGCCCCTTTGTGGAGGTGACCTCATGGATTCAACCTCCTGGTTCCTAAGACTGAGCCAGCAAGCTATCTAATGTGTTATAAAGGGGTTTATAACTAGTTCTGAAAGTTTGTTGACAATGCCTGAGTGCAGTATTGTATAAAATGTCTTAGCCAGATCTAGCTAGGCAGTATGCACAGTTTCCACTCATCCATTGCCTTGGTGACTTTCTCCAAGATGTCCACCCGATTCAGTAACCATGACCTTCCTTTGACAGAGCCAGACTGGGATGGATTCTATGTCGGGTGGTCTCCTATGACCTTGTTGATAATTTCCATGGTAATTCTTAACATGGCTGTACAAATAATACTGGTCAGACTAATGGGTATGTAGTTTCAGGATCTGTTGAAAGTCCTTCTTTATGAAGTGGGATGAACTAAATAGTACTGAATTCTACTAACTTTAATGTTTACACAATACTGAATTATACTAAATCTGTAGGTACTGCCACTCGAGGCACAACTAGCTGCTAAGCTTGTTGGCGCACAAGGTATTCGCACTATATTGCTACTTTACAGGTTACAGTTTTATGGACTGTAACACAGTAAAAATTAACTTTTTAAAGGGAGACTCCACCTTAGAACTCAAAAAACATATTTCTTCATTGTATCTTTGTTTTTGAACTATTTTAATGACTCAAAATCACTCCAAGTGTTTATTTTAAAATTTTAATGTTTCTCTCAAAATGGCGAATGATGAGACCTGCCTTGGTAATGTGATCTTATTTTCTTACTTTCCTTCCTTCTTCCCAGAATACATTTCAAGTCCTCTTTATATGACTCATGTCAGACATAAGGAAGTGGTGCTGTTTTGTCATGCTATTAAAATATAATGGCAGGATTGTGAAGCACTGCCATCTAAACACACCTTCTGTAAAGGAGTTGCTTCTCCGTTTACCTCACTGAGCCTCATTTATCTGTCTGCCAGAGCTTGTTCTATGCTATAAATAGCTGTTAGCTACTTGCAGCAAAGAAAGCAGATAAAAACATTTTTTGTTAAGAGGAGGCTTTTGTAGTCCTAACAAACTTGAAAAAACCCTCCCCATACTCTCATGCTGAGGTGTGAAAACTCTCACAGCAGTAAATAATCTTTGCTGTACATTTTGACAAGTAGTAGGACTCTAAACTTTGTCTGTACTTCCAATGCCTTCAGTGGGAGGATTTTTCTCTCTCATGAATGATACAGACTTAAAATATGCTTTACTAGTTCCTCAATTATTTCTGTCATGTTCCCCCTCCTTTTTCCATTTCATATTTATTTATACTTTAGTAACCAGGAAAGTGAACTGGTCCCATTACCCTTTTCAGCCACAACATAAGCTACACTGGTAAAGATAATAACAATTATTACATGCACTTATCAATACAAAGAAAAATATCCTGACAGAAAGACATTGACCAAGACTGCATGTGGAACACACACCCAATGTGTGACAGTGAACAAGTAAATCACTACGCAAAATTAACCAGAATGTATGCATTGATAATGCTTAACTATACTACGTTGTTCATTATCAATAATTCATTGTATGCTCACACACACACACACACACACACACACACACACACACACACACACACACACACACACACACACACACACACACACACACACACACACACACACACACAGTGCGTGTGTGTGTGTGTGTGTGTGTGTGTGTGTGTATATGCATTTAAACCCAGTTAAGTACTTCTGATTTCTTTTTCTTAGTGTTCTTAATGCAAGGGCACACAGTAAATGTATGTAAAGTAAATTCAGCTGTATATTATGGTTGCTCTCTGACAATGCAAGGACTGACTCAAAGTCAGTGGGAATCTTTTACAATGGATCTGCATGTACCAGATATGCATCCCCCTCTGGAAGGATGTCACACAAAGCATAAAAGACCTTTTATATGAACAGTATCAGTGTACCTAGTTGATAGGTTTACCACCTGACTCTCTCTCTCTCTGCAGTTCTGGCCTTTGTATGTGTGTGTGTGGGGGGAGCTTGAAAATGGTAAATGCATTTATACTTTACAAGAAAAAAAATATTTACTGACTTTTCTTTAAATGTCACAGAAATCTTTGCTACTACTCTTAAGTTATCTTAACACAAACTATTATAAATAAAATTTAAAGCTTAGAATTTCAATACTGTGTCACTGCTTATGTAAATTTGTCAGAAGAGATAACAATTGCCTTTAAACTCCATTGTTTCGCTATGAAAGGGGAGTGTTAAGTTCTCTTCCCCTCTGCAATAAAAACAGTGGAAACAATTCTGCAGCTTTCTGTCTTTTTTTATATCAGCTGCTGTGTTCCTGACAATAGCAGAATTAATTACCCATCTAAGATTGATAGCAGTACCTGACAGGTAAACTACAGATTTAACTGTGTCTATGATATGTCATGCAGGTATAGACAAACTTCTCTACAAAGTATGTGAGAAGCTGAGTTTAAAAAAAAGTAGGTGGGCTTTTCCTTCCTTTGACTCCAATGCAAGGAAATAAAAGTTTTAAAAACTACAAGCAGATTTCTGGTACATACACAATGCTGGAACCATATTATAGGGAGAAAAGAAACCTAATGACTGAGTTAAGCTGTATGAGAGGGTGGAGTTTTCCTTTAAGTAATTGCTACTGTATAGGGCACTTCTAACCCACACAAATATGCAAAATTAACAGCACAGAAAAAAGCAGAAAACTAAATAATCAGCCCTCTGGCCAATAAAATGACTACACGGGGAGTTCTTTTGTGTATTTTGCATCCCAGATAGACCAGGCAAACACCTTCTGCCAGAAGATGAATAAACCTAATCCTCAGAGTACAAGAGACCTGCAAATGCAATGCTAACCCAAACACTTACACAACTAGCTAGAGATCCCTTGCTGAAGGTAATTTCCAGACAGTAACAGTGACAGGAAGAGTATTTTTTATAAGGTAATTTCCAGACAGTAACAGTGACAGGAAGAGTATTTTTTATAAGGTAATTTCCAGACAGTAACAGTGACAGGAAGAGTATTTTTTATAAGGTAATTTCCAGACAGTAACAGTGACAGGAAGAGTATTTTTTATAAGGTAATTTCCAGACAGTAACAGTGACAGGAAGAGTATTTTTTTATAAGGTAATTTCCAGACAGTAACAGTGACAGGAAGAGTATTTTTTATAAAGAATTCAGTGAAATGCACACACAAGAGCAGGAAACAAAAGCGATCACTCAAAATAACTTAAGTGCAATTTACAATTAAAGGTACATAACTTTGCCTGGATGGCAATGGATACAAATACACTTCTGGAATGCAGGCTACGGCTACAAGCTTTGTTGAGGTGCAGGAAAGTGAGCAGGAGACAATATGTAGTAAAAGAGGTTTACTCAAGAACAATATGGATTTGCTTTGTAGAGTACTTAGTATCAATGATCTATGGAAAACAGTGGGTGGGAAGACTACATAAATAGCTTATACAACAAGTAATAGCAATGAAAGAGGGGAGGCAGGGATGGACTTTGGAAATCACATAATTATAAGAGGTGCAGGGCAGAGACACAGCTAATAACATTTTTAAGGAACAAGCAGGTTGCTACAGCGGCTAGCAATCAAACAAAGGCAATATCATAGCTCTTTCAGAAATGTTAGCTAATTGTGTTACTGGGGGTGGTGCAGAAAAATGATAAGCAGAAGCACAAACTAGAGCAAGGACAATTTTCTCAGTACTCTTCTACTACGGTTTAGGGCACCAGACTCTGCAGAAATTTACCAGTAACACTGTTTATGGAAAACACAGTAATAAATGATTAAGGCATAAATCCAGTAGTAGTATGTAGTTCTGCAGAGCCGAATGCAAACTTTTAATTACTATGGGCCAGATTCAGGAAGCCTCCGTGTAAGAGTTATAACTCTTACACGGAGGCTGCAGTTAAACGGTGTGATGTCAGCATGTCATGCATATGCATGAGGTGAATGAGGCATGCTGAATCACACTGTAACTCTTACACGGTCCGTGTAAGAGAGTAGGGGGCGTGTCCGTAGGCTAAGCCCTGCATGCGGACACGCCCCCGGAAGTGTAGAATGGCTGAAAGTAAACAGCCACGAGAGAGGCCATGGAAATGTAAATAAACACACTACACAACACAGTCCCCCACAGACCATCAGTGTACAAAGTGAACAGATGCTATAAAATGAAAATAAAAACTGTTTTATTTTTTTTAAAACCCGTAAATGTGTGCTACTGTGTGTGCTCGTGTGCGCGGGTGTGTTACTAGTGCAATTGCAGTTAGCAGGCAGTGGAGAAGGATATGAGAACTAAATATGCAAAGTAAGCCAAGAAGAAATAGCTTAGCGGTAGAGTTGCTGGCTTAAGAGTAGGCAGGCAGGGTTCGAGCCCACACAGCAACCTTTTTTTTTTTGTAAATAAGCATTAAAGAGACCCCTGACAGTATTGTACAAATGTAAAAGTATACCCTTTTGTAAAATGGAATTAAATGGAACATATATTTTGAAGTAACACAATAATAAAAATATTTAGAAATGTACTGATAGCTAAGCTGCAGTGAGACAGAGTGCTTGTAGCTGAGTAGTGTTTAAAAAGCTGCAAATTGCTTGCCCGTAGCTAAGCCCTGGTTTAACAGGCTCAAACTGTGTGCAACTAGCTGTGCTCAGCTTAACATGTGTGTCACCAGCCAATTAAGGTTTATCCCAGTGCACACCTTTTGCGCGCCGCTCCCACAAGCTAACTGCCAGTGCGCATGCGTTAGCTCCGCGCAAATGAGCGCAGACCTGGTTTTAAGTGCTCAAAAGTGCTTTTGGCATGTTTGATTGACAGGTCCTCAACTTATTTCTGTCATGAAAATTAAAAATCAGTGGTCAGATTCGAACCCAGGATACCATGCACTAGAGTCAAGGTACTAAACCACTAAGCCATGACAGCAATAGTTAGAAATGCAGAAATAGCATATACATAGGATAAAATCCAGAATGGAGCATGATAAAGCAGTTTATGTGAAGTAGATACAATTCCAAAACGGCCAATCAGAGAAATGTGCGGGAAAAGCGGCATATATAAGCCCCATAGGCGGGAATACACAGCAGAACCGATTGTAGAACAGACCTGCAGTCAGAATGAGTGGAGTAGGTGAGGGACATTGCTTTCGAGCACAGCGTTGGGGAGTTGAGGAGTCCAGATACATGGTCTGGCTCCTAGTCCATCATCACGAGGCCCAACTCATGCAGGGCCAGGTCTCATGGGGAGCGTACAGGGCGGAGGCATGGGACCAGTTGGCTCGTGATCTGACCAGTGCTACTGGCATTCCACGCACTGGTGAGCAGGTACGTCACCACCATGCGGACCTGAAGCGACGTAAGCAAGACCAGTTGACCGAATGGATCCAGGAGGCCCGGGATATGCCCAACGCCCCACTACTGAGTAAGTTACATTTTACTTATGTATGTAAGGATTTCAACTAGCTGATACCATGGAGATGTGTAGTCCAATATTACTTCTTTCGTATTACAGCTGCAGGTGTCCACTCTGCGAACCGCGAGACGCATGCCCATAGGCTGGCGCGGCTGCGCCACCATGCAGGTTAGTAACCCCACCCAGTACTTGTAAATAAATATTATACTGTAGCATGTATCAGAACACTGCAGTGTATTGATTAAAAGTAATATAATGTGCAAGCAAGAATTGAAAGTCTGCAGGTATGGCTGCAACAAGTTCATCAGTATGCAAGTGTAACTGGAAATATAATTGATAGAAATAAATAGTGCTGTAATACAGATGTCCCACCATTAATTAAATATAGTGTAACCTGCAGTAGTCTCAAGAGTACAGCTTCAGAATCTGAGGTAGTCACATGTGAGATATATCCCTGTTGAAATGCTGAATCATGACAGAAGTGAGGCTGTTGGAAAGTGTTTGAATCACCACCGGTCTAATATGTGAACAAAGCCTAGAAGTACCAACCTGAACTGTGAAGTTGCAGGATGTGTGAGAGTGACAGAAAGGGTCATGTATGAATAAATAAAGTAGTAATAACCCCTGAATATATTAGCCCCAGTGTGTTTCTACAGAACTAAATGCATGTGGGAAGTACAAATTAACATCCCAAACTGATTTCAGTGTGTCAGAATCTGGAATGTCTAGGCCAAAATCTGTATATGGTGATAACAGTAAACAATTTGCAGATAGAATGAATGATTATCTGACAGACTAAACAGCCATAGTTGTCCCCTGTCCTGTCATCAAAGTGTAGCAGGATGATGTATCTGATCAAATTCAAAATAAGTAGGATAGTGATGTATTTGTAACAGGTGTAGCATGACAGTCAAATAAAAATTATTTTGAAACATCAGCCTCAAATTAATTGTGTACCTATTACAAATGTATATCAATGTGTAACCTATGAATGTGTCATCACTTTCTATCTCCACCCAACCCTATAATTCCATATAACAGCACCCACTAAATATTGGTATGTGAACATTTCATTAACCATGGACATTTGTCCGTTTCAAAAATATATGCATGTCTGTTCGTGCATGTGCCCTGTTCATACCTGCAAATCTGATGGCCTGTTGCCATTAATCAACCCTGCATGTTGTTTGATTGTGTATTTCCGTTCAAATAATGCATGTGATATTGATATGCCCCTTGTTCAATGGTGTTAATATCTGGGTGTTTGTTTAATGGGAATACCAATGCATGCTGTTACAACTAATCTGAATGGAATAATATGCCACTAACCCAAACTAACATAACTACTCACAAACCTAGAACGCTTGGGAAGGCAGGTCCCAGCGGACCCACCTCTCCCACCTCAGCTGGCGACTGCACCTGGCACTAGTGCCCAGGCCGGACCCTCCTCCGCTGGCCCTGTGCCACCTTCGGGTGGAAGTGCTGCAGGGGATGGGGCCCGTCCCCCCTCTGCAAGCGTGGCCGGAGGAGTTTGTCCACTCACCCTCTAAGGTGTCCGGTCTGTGGTGCAAAGGGAGATCCAAGACTCCGTTCTTGGGCCCCTACGCCAGCTCGAGGCTCGTGTGGCACAGCTAATGGCCCTGCCCGTTGCCCCGCCTACACAGCCCCCAGCACAGCCCCGTCCTGGGCTGTGAAGGAACAGTGGCAACTGCCTATGGGTGGGGATATCAGTTCCACTGTTGCCATCTGTGGGCTCATGCGTCTTGGATATCCCAACCTCCGTCCCCGTCAATTGTGTAACCCCCCCACGTGTGTCATACACCGTCCCTGTATGCGTCTTGTCTGTCTTGTCTGTTAACCTACCCAACCTACCTCCCCAGCTATACCGACTTCCTTCACCTGACATACCACTCTCACCTGAAAAAAAAAAGGGCACTCTGTACCCACAAAAAAATTACGCCCCATACATAGCTGTCCATGTCGCACACATGTTCGCTTGACATTGAAACTGTTAATTACAATTGGCTTTACAACAAACATTAATGTTGTCCTGACACCTCTCTCAGGGGTGGAAGGTTTCAAATGTCTCACCAAAATACATGGAAATACACAGCTGTTGCTGCTAAAGACATGGGCATCTATGGACCTTACCTACATCCCTCCTGCAAATCCCACGCTTGTTTCCCTACTGTTTTTACCCTCTTTGTGACCCCTTTTTCACCACTTTCCTGTCACCCCTTTTTCTTTTCTTTCAAAGAAAATAGCGCAGGTGTGCACTTGTGTTAGCGGAGCTCACCGCCAGTGCGCATGCGTGAGCTCCGCGCAAACGAGCGCAGACCTGGTTTTAAGTGCTTAAAAGTGCCTTTATGGCACTTTGATTGACAGGTCCTGTACTCATTTTGAAAGTCTGGAAAGAAAAATAAATTCCCACTGCCAGTCTCGAACCCAGGACCTTGGCAACATTAGTCTGCATGACCTACCACTAAGCCATCACTGCCATACAAGAATATAGTGCTAAAATAAATATAACATGTAATAGTAGGAATCAATATAAAGGCAATATAGGAGGTGTACTACCCAAAGCATTACAGGTAGAGTTTTAATGGCTGAATTACTGGATTCCCACACTAGTTCAGTGTTAACAGAAACAGCCCTGCTCATTGTTAGCTTGTACATAATAAATAATGTCAGGTAATGTACATATATGAAGGTATGTATATGTACACATACATACATATAAATATATATTAATACATATGAAATATAGTCATAGGTGTCAGTATCCATACCCACTCACTACAGGAAACAGTGAAGATAAATGCAGCAGCCAGAATATGCAACACAGCCTGACTCCTGTGAGACCTACTAACCCCTTTACTGCTGAAAGGTGCCTCCAGCACTTTGATTGATAGACCCTGTACTCAATCTGAAAGAAAAATACAAGCATACTAGTAGGCCCTACTACAAGACCATTGTAACACTAGTCTGTATGACCTACCAGCAAGACATGACTCTCATACAGGAATATAGTGCTAAATAAGTGGAACATGTAATAGTAGGAATGAAGATAAAGGCAATATAGTATGTGTACTACCCAAAGCATGTCAGGCAGACTTTCACTGTCCCAATTACTGGATTCCCATACTAGTGTAGAGTTAACAGAAACAGCCCTGCAAATTAGTAGCTTGTACCCAATATTGTCAGCTAATGTACATATATGAAAGTATGTATATGTACACATATGTATATATAGCAATACATATGAAATATAGTCGTAGGCGTCAGTATGCATACACACTCACTACAGGGAACAGGTGGGAGAAATGCTAAAACCTGAATTCACAACACAGCATGAAGCATGAGAGATGTACTAACCTTCACACTCACAGAACATTTTCCAACAGCATACCAGCATGGTCCACACCCTTACAATCTGAAAGGGCAACGCCTATCTCACATACCCTTTTATAGCACTGTCCTGAAATCACAGTGAGACATGCAATCAGTACACAACTGGCTGTATGCAATTAGCCAATGCTGCCTTACAATTGGTGCAGAGGCCATCACATGGACCTATGCAGATACCTACAAAAGCATTCAGTACCCACACTCCACACATGCAATACAGTCATTGCACAAACCTAACGAGAAAGAGAGAGAGAGACAGAGAGAGAAGAAAAAATATACAGACAGCCAGCAGCAAAACCAGCAGCAGCAGCAGCAAACAGCAAGCAGCAAGCAGCATCACTGACACAGCAACAGCTGCCACAAACACAGGTAATGCAAAGTAGCAGGTTAATACTGTGTTTACTGTGACACCTCCAAATGTATCATAGTTCACTATCTATAGCTATGTCCATGAGATAGGTTGTGTGTACATAGTCCTGAAATATATACATATGTAATATTGCTGTACATGTTGCCCATACTTGAAACTTCCATAGCTTAGAACACAAGGCCAGTTGTGCATATGATGCAGTAGGTACCAGGGTCAGTAGAGGTTACTCCTCATTGATGTGGGACCACTGTGTATGTATGGCACTGTTCAGGTACATATCCTGTAGTATGGCCAGGGAGTAATATCAGATTGTCATGTGGTGCTATGTCCTCCAGGGGTGAACGTAGCACACATCCAGGGATACCATTTTGTAACAGTGATGCTATGTGTTCTGCAATGTTGAGGGTGGCCCTCACCTGGACATGTGAGAGGATAGGGAGGTTACAGTCATCTGTGATAACTAATACCGCATGTGTAGGAGAATGGGGGGGGTACCTGCACCTAAACTGTCTGCAACAATGTTGCCAATATCTGTGCATTTGGTGAATGTGAAGCATCTTAACACTGATGACCACAAGTGCCTTGCCTTCATGTGAATATGCCCTGTGCTGCAGTAGCCTCCTGCTATTGTTATACAATGTGCCTGTATCTGTAGTCCACTGGACAGGATAAATAAGTGGTGTGCATATGTTCTGGGTTAGATATGTGTGTGCACAGTACATGCAGTATGTGGGATGTCTGTGGTAAGCATATGCAAAGGGGCCAGCAGTGTGTGTTGTGGCTTCCACTCGCCCAATGGGCTGCATGGATAGCATCACAGTCATAACTAGTGAATAGCTGTGTAATTACATGCATACATAGCAAGGTAGTGTACTGTGCTTGTGGTGTTGTTGGGATATGTATATCCAGGCTGAGTAATGTGTGTCCACATCACAGGGTTGGATGGCAACACACATCCAGTATGTAGGGATGAACACCCAGAGTGTTTCAGACGTGTCGCCTGTGCAGAAATATCTGGCCATTACCTGTGCATCCCCCACAACACACACACATGCAACATATGGCAGAAGTACTATAGCAGTACACATAGGTTCATAGGTTCATACTAGGCTACTTGCCATAGGGCAGTGATAAGCCTAGTAGAATGTGTTTGTCTTTCACCACCCAATTACATGTTATGCTGCTATGCCCTTGTCTGACGTTAGTATACTGTGCCTCTGTCTAACAGTGACATAGAAGTGATACCTGGGGTACAACTATGATCTCCATCCACTCATCCAGATTCCTATGGAAGAGAGTCAATGAGGGACTCTGCCTAACCTGTAGTGTGAGTTCATTACAGAGTGAAGGGAGCCTCTTGGTTAGGAATATGCCCCTCCAGCATGTCCTATATATGTCAGTGCTGAGGTTCAGGTCTCCTGAGCATGTGGCTGTATGGGGATCTGATTTCCTGAGGTGCAGCATGTTCATTACTGCTGGGTAGGACATGGCTGTATATGGCACGCACAGATTGCCTCTGAACAGGCAGTATGCCACTGAGTCCAGCTGGATTTCCTTTAAGTGGGCAGCATATGACATCTGTTTGAGCCATGTCATCCTCTTGATGAGGTACTGTTGTCCTGTACCGGTTGCTGTAGGTGTCTGGTTAGGTACATCCCAAAAGGTGCATTGTACGCAATCATAGGCCTGATGATGGATGAGTAAAGAGGCACAATGACCTCCCCTGCCATACATGTGAATCCCTCATGATTAGCTGGGCTATATAACATGTCTTTCAATCCACATTGGCCATGTGGTTGACAAATGACAGACTGCTATCATGTTTGTTCCCCAGGTCCCCAATTACGTCTTCTGTACCCAATGGCCTAACACCTATGTGGTACTTTGCCACCAATGTGGAGGTGTGGGAATCTGTGTTGAATATTGATACTCCCCCTCCTTTGTTCAAGTGTTGGGGCCGACAAGAATGGTAACAGCTATAGCTCGGAAGTGCTGGTGTGCTGGTGGGAAACCTGAAACAGGTTTATGTTACTGCACAGATATCGATGTCCAAAATGCTACGCAGGGTTTTGAGTGCGTGTATCCTGAGGTCTAGACTTCTGGTGTTGAGTAGCATCACTCTTACTTCCTCATCCTTTGTGATACAAATGGATGTGGGTTTGCCTTATGAGCCTTGCCTAATACAGGCACTATGGGTGTAGCAAGATCCTCCGCCAAAATCCAATAAGCCAGGGGTGACAGGTGCAAGCTGTCCCTAGCAAAGCATACCACCCCAAGATGACAGGCATTGGCACACCTGCGAATGACACCAGTATGTCAGTCAATTGTTGGAAGGGATCATCGTGCCTTGATATTGTGGCATCGTTCTTGGTGAGTGTAAGATGCTTCTCAAGGTCAGGGTCAAACTGTCTTGGGCTACATGCTCAGAGAGCTCCGTACTGTCACATGTCATGTATTCCAGGGAGGTATGTGTCAGGTCATTCACACCAGCATGGACATTGACTGAGTTATACCTGTACTTGCCTTGGAGTTACTTGAGTGTTTGTGTTATGTGGCGGGTCGTAGTGCCCAACAGGCTGCACACTGTGACCCTCACCTCGTTAAGCCTGGTGAACGTGATGTCAGTGTGCCTGATGATAGAGGCACCTAGTACAGGTGTATGAGGTGTGTTGTTTACTGTTAATGGCTGTGAGTGTTCAGCACATTGGCTTTGTGTGATATGTGTTGCACATGTTTGTTTCCGTGGTAGTGGTTGCTAGAGTGTCTGCTTAGGAGGTCTCTGCTGCATAGGCAGACCTGTAGTCCGAGCCTACGAGTATGTTCATGTGTGATCATGTGTTAGTTCTGCTGTCGTGGTAGGGCTATGTGAGACAGGAAGTGTAGTGAGTGTGGTTTCCTTCTCCACCTGACTGGTTATGGCAGTATTGAGTAGAGAGAGCCTAGCCTCCTGTTCGGTATATGGTTCCATCACTCACATGAGTTTGAATTTGTTGTTGCACACAATTGTCAACATCCGTTCATACTGACCTAACACTGTAGTACTGTGTAGTGTAGTGGTTCAGTACTTTCACTGTGGTGGTCAGTATCCTGGGCTTTAGTCCTATCACTGCTTTACATTTCCATGGTGTGCACAACAGCCTGGTTAGGGTCCAGTTGTGCACATCTGCACAAAGGCGGTGCCTCTACAGACCCTGGTAATTACTGCCCCATAAGCTTAACAAGTCTAGTCTGCAAAGCTATGGAGAGGATCATAATTGAGCTCATAAACAAAGATATAGGGGACATGCAGACATTGTACCCGTCCCAGTTTGGCTTGGTCAAGGGCAGATCATGCCTTTTGTACTCGGTTGACATCTTCAAAATGGTAACTTAGGCCATTGTTGAGGGAAAGGCAGTCCATACAGCCTACCTTGGCCTTGCACACACTTTCAACACAATACCCCACTCAGGTATTGTAGAAAACCCTACCAACTGCAATGTAAACCCATATGTCACAAGATGGGTTACAAACTGGCTTAAGGATGGGACCCACAGGGTTACAGTTGCTGGCACTATGTTAGACTCCAGGCTGGTCACAAGTGGTGTCACGCAGGGCATAGTCCTTGGCCCCCTATTGTTTGTCATGTACTTCGCAGAAGTACAGGCCAACATGGGAGGACTTTGGCTGACTAAGTTTGCAGATAACTGCACACTGGGCGCCATAGTGGACAGTGCATCAGACATGGATATCCTTCAGAAGGGACTCACGGAAACTGATAGCTGGTGCCAGAGCCATGGCCTGAAGTCAAGCAAGCTTAACCAGCCTTGTCTGCAAAGCTATGGGAAGAGTCATTATGGAGCTCTTACACAGAGACATTGCTGACCTACAGACCCTTGTTCCCACCCAGTTCAGCTTTGTACAGGGCAGATCCTGCCTTTTGCACCTAGTTGACTACTATGAAACTGTCAGTAGGGCCATCGATGAGGGCTACGCAGTCCACACAGCCTACCTGCACTTGGCTAAGGCCTGTGACACAATACCCCACTCAGGCATCATAGCCAAGCTCAACAGCTGACATATAACAGCATATGTCACAGGATAGGTTGCAAAATGGCTAAGAAACAGAACCCATAAAGTCAATATTGCAGGTGCTTTGTCAGATTTGAAGCCAGTCACAGGTGGTATCCCACAAGGATGTGTCCTGGGACCCCTCTTAATTGGTATTTACTTTTCAGATGTGAAAGCAAACATAGAAGGGTTGTGGCTGACAAAGTTTGCAGATGACTGCAACCTAGGCACCATAGTGAATACATCAGCCGGCACACACATCCTACAGAATGCCGTCACAAAGGCGGATAGCTAGTGCCAGACGCATGGCCTGAAACTGAATGCAACTGATGTGTATTCATCCCCTTTGGGAAGAACAAAGTACCCACAGATCAATACATAGCAACCCACTGAGCACAGAAAACAAATCTGACACCTGGGGACACATGTAGATAGTGACATCTTGTTTGATACCCATGTTGCCAAAGTGGTTAGGAAGACTTTCTATCTTGCCCACCTTATCATGGAGGGTTTTCCATCCAGATCATAGGAGGTCATTGTATCACTATCCTTCTCCCTTATCAGGCCCATGATTGAATACAAAGCCCCATATGGTATGTACCTCACTCAGCACTTGCAACAGCTGGAGAGACCCCAAAAGTACCTTACCATGAAGATCAGGGGTCTTCAACACATGTCATATGCTTCCAGAATAGAGGAAATCCAGCTTTATTCAGTGTCATACCACATACTTACAGGTGACCTATGCCTGACATACAAGACCATGTCCAATCAGGATTTGGTGGACATGCTCCACTGCAAGCAATCCAAATCCACCAGAACCATGAGAGCTGAGGATTTGAACCTCAGCACATACATGTATAGGACATGCTGGAGGGACAGAGTCATAACTCAGAGGCATCTCACACTCTAGCAGAGTATCCCAGTTCATGTTAGACAGAGTCCCTCACTGACTCTCTTCAGGAGACAGCTGGACAACTGCATATGAGACAGAGGCACATACTAGACAGAGGCACAGTCATGTTATTCAATTACGTAAGGGGGTCATAATGTGTCACTACTAAGTCAGAGGCACAATATTCAGAATCTATTCTGTACACTTATTACCACTATAAGGGGTGGCAATAGCCACATCACTATGGCTAGGCTTATACATGCACTAGGGCAGATAGCCTAGTAGTAAACTATGACACTATGAAACAATGGTGTATGTGTAGGTATTGTCAGTCAAGCACTATAATGTGGTTTGGGGGGCTTGATATCTCCCTGTATTCCAACATTGTTTTGTCTATTCCTTCTAGCAGTCTAGGGATCAGTTGCTAGTGTCCTCTCCTGCTCAACTGGTGAACCTGGGAATATTGAGGCAATGTTACAATTGCCTCATGTACACTGACAACCCTCTGCTTCTCCCATAAAACACACATACATGTAAGAGATGCAACTATATAGCCAAAGTGGAGGCTGAGCTCTCTCAACATAGGACTAGCAAGACCAGAGAGAAGGTGAAGGTAACCACACACATCACAAACCCAGTCTCACATAGCACTATCACAACTTAAAATCATACACATAGACACACAAAGACATACTCAGAGGCTCTGATCAGAATTCTACCAAAACAGCAGCGGCCACCACAGCAGACACCCACACAACTGCCTCCACAGGGCACAGCACATGCAACACATAGACCACAGAGTCAGTGTGCCAAACAGTCACAGCCCTTAAGGCCAAACACAATGCCAGACACACTTGTCATAGGTGACTCCATAGTCAGACACACTGACGTCCTGCTCACCAGATCAAGCACGGAGGAGGTCACAGTAAGCTGCCTATCAGGCACTGGAATCCACCACATAATGCAAGCACTCAGGTCACTCAACTGCAAGTGCAAGTCTGACCCAGTCATTATCCATGCTGGTGTGAACGACCTGAGATGTACCTCCCTGGACTACATGGAAAGAGACATAGAGGATCCCTCTGATTATGTAGGCCAGGCAGGTATGACCCTGACCTTGAGCAGTATCCTACCTTCACCAAGTATGATGCCACATAAACAGAGACAAGATGATCAGCTGTAATAATTTGCTTAAACTATGGTGTCATTCAAAGGGGGTCCAATGTTTGTCTGCCTGGGATGACATGCTGGACAGGCCACGCTGATTTGCAAGGGATGGCTTGCACCTGTCACCCCTGGGCTTCCGGATTTTGGCTGATGCTCTTGCCACCCTTATTGTGCCTTTTTTATGCAAGAATCATATTCTACACCTACCACCCTAGAACACCACCCTAGAACACAGAAAAGGAAAGACACTAAAGGGTAATGCTGCTCAATGCCAGAGGTCTCAACCTCAAGCTGCACACACTCAATGCCCTTCTCAGTATGTAGCACATTGATGTCTGTGCTGTGCCTGAAACCTGGTTCACGGCTTCTGACAGCACCCCAGCACTATCGGGTGTTACCTCATATCATGCCCGCACCAAAATCCGGACAACACCAAGAAAGGAGGGTGGGTGTCCATATTCATCAAGGACACCCTCACCTCAAGGTTGGTGGCAACACACGATGCATCGGAGACCATCCAGGTGCCAGTAACCGTAGGCAAGACTGCTCTGCAGTTTGTAGCATGTTACATGCCACCCTCTCAAACTCAGGTACCTCACACAGCTGTCCTGAAAACACTGGAGGGGATAAATGTATCTCCAAACACCATCATACTGGGTGATTCCAACTATCCAAATATAGACTGGGATCACTAATCAAGCCCCAACACTCTAACCCAAACGTTCCAAGAGTTCATACACTCAAATGCCATGGAACAACTGGTCACCATCCCCACAAGTGGAGACAACATACTAGAACTCATCATCACAAACATGGGGTCACACTGTTCAACACCAGAAGTATACCCATCATTGGTGAGATCAGATCATGAACTAATCTCAGTGGGAGTCCACATCCCACCCACACCCCAGATAGAAAACAAACAGTGAAGACCTTCTCAAATGCCGACTTCACATTTCTAAGGACTGGTGTGGTCTCTTTCAAGGCCCCCAAGCCAGCGGACACCATTACCCAAGCCGCTGTATCACTTACAAATGCCTTCTACCAGCACCTCCAGGACTGCATGGATCAGGCAATCCCAAACAAAACAAAGACTCTTTGTACCACAGGCAAGCATCCAGTCTGGTGGACCCTAGCCATAAACAAGCTCTACAACAAAAGGAAGGAGCTACTACAAGATAGAGTGAAATCCGTAGAAGGGAAAACCCCCCTGCTCATTATGAGTAAAACACTGGGTTCCCCCATACAATCATCCAAGGCAAGTTTTGAGAGTAAACCCACTCAGGACTCAAGGGACAATCATGAGGCCTTTTTTACCTATGTTTGACACCTGGGAGGGAACTCCCAGATATGTTCAGAATTAGTTCGGAATGATGTAAATATCACTGAACTACAGACATTGCCAACATACTGGCTGACAGGTTCAGTATAGATTTCTCCCCCCCCCTCCCCCCAACTGGAGGGGTATCTACACCAGAGGATTGTAGCCCCCAAAACATCTCCAATGCTGGGGTGAGAACTGCTCTATCCAAGGCGGAAAACACTTTATCCATGGGACCAGATGGTGTCCCCAGTTGTGTGCTCCATGAACTCAATGAGGAATTACACCTGCAGTTAGGGCAGCTGTTTAATCTTAGCCTCACCTCAGGATATGTGCCCAAGGAGTGGCATACGGCAATGGTGGACTCACTTCACAAAGGAGGTGATTCCACCAACCCCGGAAACTACCATCCCATCAGCTTGATAAGCCTGGTCTGCTAAGCTATGGAGAGGATCATAATGGGAATAATAAATGAAGACAAAGGGGACTTGCAGACGTTGGATCCAATCCAGTTTGGCTTTGTCAAGGGCAGATCATGCCTTTTAAAATTGGTTGACTTTTTCAAGACAGTCACCCAGGCCATTGACGTGGGCAAGGCAGTCCACACAGCCTACCTTGACCTGGCAAAGGCTTTCGACACAATACCCCACTCAGGTATCATTGAAAACATCACCAGCTTAAATGTGAAGCCATACATCACAGGATGGGTTGCAAACTGGCTAAGTGACAGAACACACAGGGTCAAAGCTGCTGGTGCCATGTCACACTCCAGAGCTGTCACAAGTGTTGTCCCACAGGGCTCAGTCGTGGGCCCACTTTTGTTCAGCATCTACTTTTCAGAAGTACAAGCAAACACAGGAGGATTATGGCTGACAAAGTTTGAAGATGACTGCAAACTGAGAACCATAGTTGGAAACCCATCTGACACAGACATCCTTCAGAAGGGTCTCATAGACACAGATAACTGGTGCCAGAGCCATGGCCTTACGTTAAACGCTAAACAATGCATAGTCATACCCTTCGGGAACAACAGGGTTACCCCTAGTTCCCATCTAGGTGGCAATCCTCTAAGCACAGAAGAGGTTATCAGGGACCTGGGCACCCAGGTTGACAGTAATATTTCGTTTGATACTCACATTGCCAGAGTAGGCCTGGGGCAGTTCCTGCTATTAGGACAGAGGTGTGACCTGGTAGTGTCAGGGTGCTGATGTGGGCTTTGACCCTGTTTTCTATTACAGCACTGATATCTACATTCTCTATACTGTGTGCGTTTACACTGCACGCATTTATACTTCTGGCATTGGGTAGCATTACATCTAGGGTCCTATCCCTTGTGGTACCTATGAGGTAGGTTTGTGTTTTTTGTGGTTTATGATTGGTGAGGGTGGATGTTAATCGGGTCCTCAGGTGTGCATATGGTACATGGTATTACATTACTTAACACATGGTATTCATGCCTCAGGTGGTGCTGCAGGGCTGCCTCTGTCAGATGCACATACTACACTCCCTGTACATGTTTGGAAGCAGGTTAGGCATCTCTGTTACTATATGAGTGAGTCAGAGCGGGTATCAGTCCCAGTGTTCCTACTGACCAAGTGTATGTGCTATGTGTTGCCTCTTTGCCAAGGCCAGGGCATACTGGGCACGCCTCCTTCTGCCTACTGGGACAAGGTCAGGTTGTTCCTCCTCCGAGTCACCCTCTGCCTGTGGTGGCCTTGGCAATGGTGGGGGGATGTTAGGCCCAGCCCTGTGCTGGTCCTGCTGCAGCTGTTTCCGCAGGATCATATTATGTAGCATAGCACATATCATGACCATTTGGGTACATGTAGTTGGTGTGTACTGCAAGGCTCCACCAGATGTGTCCAGACACTGGAACCATGACTTGAGCAGCCCAAACACACGCTCTATGACATTACGTGTTTGTGCATGTGCCTCATTATGGCATTCCTGTTCAGGTGTGTGTGCATTTCTGATGGGTGTCATCAGCCATGGCTCAAGTGCATAACCTGCATTCCCCACTAAGTGTCTGTGTGGGAAGTCCCCACTGGCAAATGATTGGTACAGCTGCGTCAGATGCCAGATGTGGGAATCGTGGTAGCTCCCAGGGCAGCCACCACACACATTCATTATTATGCCCTGGGCATCACACACGACCTGGCAGTTGACGGAGGGGTATCCCTTGCGGTTAATGTAGACTCTACCCCGCTCACCAGCTGGTGCTTTGATGCGTACGTGCGTGCAGTCTATTGCACCCAGCACCTCAGGGTATCCCGCTATTTGCTGGAAGAGATGCATATTGCTGGCCACAACCTCACGGTCATTAGGGACATATATATGATCACCGACATGTGCTGACATGGCATCCAGGAACTGGTGCAGTACCCTGGAGGCTGATGCCTGTGATATCCCCATCATATCACCAGTTGGTCTCTGGAAGGTACCTGTTGCTAGTATTCTTAGGCCAACAAATACCTTGGTTTCCACTGGGATGGGTTCCCCTCTGTTGGTTCTGTGTGTGAGATGTGGCCTGCACAGCTCAACAATCTGCTGCAGAAGGTCTCTGTCCACTCTGTAGCGCTCTACTATCTCCAGCTCATGTAACCCATGGTAGGTGGCCCTGGGCCTGTATACTCTTCTCCTTCTCCTCACTCTGGGTTGTCTGTCAGCATCTGCATTGTCACCACCCTCAGCAATTCGCCTTTGCCTGATTATAACAGCTATGGCAGCCCCTAGCATTTCTGCTCTGAGTTCAGCTTTTTTCAGTTTTCAATTCTGATAGCTTACTTTCTTGCAGTATCTCTTGTGAGAAACACCCTGCACTGCTCTTTGCAGTGTTTTAAGTGCTGGGTTGGGCTTCTAGTCTGCTTGCATAATTGCCTGCTTCCAATTGTTTCCACCAATTAACTCCAGCAGTATCCTCTGGCAGTTTCCATGTATTTTGGTTGTTTCCTGTTTCCTCTCTGTTTCCTGAAGGGGAGCAATGTGCAAACCAGCTTAAACACGCTCACAGTCACTTAAACGCATGCACACATCCCTACACGGTGTTACACGCGCACACATCTTTACACGGTGTGAACTAGGCTGATTCATGTTAAAATGCGCGCACACTGCCTTACACACGTGCACGCCCGCGCAAACCATTGGAAATGGTTTGCAACACTCTCCCATAAATTTAACCTGCCTTACACGTGCTCACACGCGCGCATGCACGTATTTCAAGAAACTTTGAGTGTAGGGATAGCGTAAACCTTCAATTTCTTGACTTTCCTAGTATTCTGTTGGGACACACCTCCCTCCCTGATGTCTGTCTGTCATCTGTCACCTTACATTGCCCTCCAATCTGGTACATTTGTATCTATCCTTCCCCCCCGTGATGTCACCTACCTCTTACTCTGTTCCTCCACCTTCTCTAACTCTTACACTACTCAGAAAGTGCTCATTACCTATGTGGCAGTGTGATTCAGTATTGTAACCCTCATTTACATAGGACTGCCTAGTAATGACTAGTTACATGTCTTACACGGAGCTTCCCCCCCTTGACAACCACTAAACGGAGGCCATATTGTTTTTGGTCTGCAAGTCCCTCCATTGATATTCCATGTAATACACAAATCCCACAATTGTGGGCTTATAAGCTTCGGTTTTTAGTTTTAGGTAGCGCACCCGCTTATGCGGGTGTGCGCTGCAGTTAAACCTCAAAATCCCGTGGGAAAAAAAAAGTTATATAACATATTTTTGCAACAGTTTTTCATGCCAATGGCCACATATTTGGCCATTGGCATGCTTAATGAAACAAATGCACCCTTTATTTGGAGCTGACATAGCTCAGTTTTTAATTTTGCAGAAATGTACTCAGTTGTCAGCTGAGTACATTTCTGCAGCTAACACGTCCATTACATGGACTGGTTTCAGCTTCGTGGATCACTCAAATACCTCATTTGCATATCTTTGAGCTGCAAATGAGGTATTGAGCATTTCCACGCCCAGTCCGTGTAAGAGACATGTTAGCTGTCTCTTACACGGAAATTTGGGCTGTTCCTGAATCGGGAGGCTTACACGGAGGCTTACACTACTCTTGAACTCCGTGTAAGCCTTCCTGAATCTGGCCCAATATGTCCGAAATGTAAGAAACAAAATCACCAGTAATAAGCAACAGTGTGCAGAGCAGTTAATATGTCCAAACTGTAAGAAACAAAATCACCAGCAATAAGCAACAGCGTGCAGAGCAACTATGTCCAAACTGTAAGAAACAAAATCACCAGTAAAAAGTAAGCGTGCAGGGCAGTTAACATGTCAAAACTGTAAAAAACAAAATCACCAGTAAAAAGTAAGTGTGCAGAGCAGTTAATATGTCCAAACTGTAAGAAACAAAATCACCAGTAAAAAGCAACAGTGTGCAGAGCAGTTAATATGTCCGAACTGTAAGAAACAAAATCAACAGTAATAAGCAACAGTGTGCAGAGCAGTTAATATGTCCAAACTGTAAGAAACAAAATCACCAGTCAAAAGCAACAGTGTGCGCAGCAGCTAATATGTCAAAACTGTAAGAAACAATATTATCAGCGATAAGCAACAGTGTGCAGAGCAGTTAATATGTCAAAACTGTAAGAAACAAAATCACCAGTAATATATAACAGTGTACAAAGCAATTAATAATGTCCAAATTGTAAGAAACAAAATCACCAGTAATAAGCAACAGTGTGCAGAGCAGTTAATATGTCAAAACTGTAAGAAACAAAATCAACAGTAATAACCAACAGTGTGCAGAGCAGTTAATATGTCCGAATTGTAAGAAACAAAATCACCAGTAAAAAGCAGCAGTGTGCAGAGCAGTTAATATGTCAAAACTGTAAGAAATAAAATCATGAGCAATAAGCAACAGTGTGCAGAGCAGTTAATATGTCAAAACTGTAATAAACAAAATCACCAGTAATAAGTAACAGTGTGCACAGCAGTTAATATGTCCCAATTGTAAGAAACATAATCACCAGTAATAAGCAACAGTGTGCAGAGCTGTTAATATGTCTGAACTATAAGAAACAAAATCACCAGTAATAAGGAACAGTGTGCAGACCAGTTAATGTCAAAACTGTAGGAAACAAAATCACCAGTAAAAAGTAAGTGTGCAGAGCAGTTAATATGCCCAAAGTGTAAAAAACAAAATCACCAGTAAAAGCAACAGTGTGCACAGCAGTTAATATGTCAAAACTGTAAGAAACAATATTGTCAGCGATAAGCAACAGTGTGCACAGCAGTTAATATATAGAAATTCTAAGAAACAAAATCACCAGTAATAAGTAAAAGTGTGCAGAGCAGTTAATATGTCAAAACTGTAAGAGACAGAATCACAAGTAATAAGCAACAGTGTGCAGAGCAGTTAATATGTCGAAATTGTAAGAAACAAAATCACGAGTAATAAGCAACAGCGTGCAGAGCAGTTAATATGTCCAAACTGTAAGAAACAAAATCACCAGTAAAAGCAACAGTGTGCACAGCAGTTAATAATTCAAAACTGTAAGAAACAAAATCACCAGCAATAAGTAACAGTGTGCAGAGCAGTTAAAATGTCAAAACTGTAAGAAACAAAATCACAAGTAATAAGCAACAGTGTACAGAGCAGTTAATATGTCCAAACTGTAAGAAATAAAATCACCAGTAAAAGCAACAGTGTGCAGAGCAGTTAATATGTCAAAACTGTAAGAAATAAAATCATGAGCAATAAGCAACAGTGTGCAGAGCAGTTAATATGTCAAAACTGTAAGAGACAGAATCACAAGTAATAAGCAACAGTGTGCAGAGCAGTTAATATGTCCAAACTGTAAGAAATAAAATCATGAGCAATAAGCAACAGTGTGCAGAGCAGTTAATATGTCCAAACTGTAAGAAATAAAATCATGAGCAATAAGCAACAGCATGCAGAGCAGTTAATATGTCCGAACTGTAAACAAAATCACCAGTAATAAGTAACATTGTGCAGAGCAGTTAATATGTCAAAACTGTAAGAAATAAAATCATGAGCAATAAGTAACAGTGTGCAGAGCAGTTAATATGTCGAAACTGTAAGAGACAGAATCAGAAGTAATAAGCAACAGTGTGCAGAGCAGTTAATATGTCCAAACTGTTAGAAACAAAATCACCAGTAATAAGTAACATTGTGCAGAGCAGTTAATATGTCCAAATTGTAAGAAACAAAATCACCAGTAATAAGCAACAGTGTGCAGAGCAGTTAATATGTCCAAATTGTAAGAAACAAAATCACCAGTAATAAGTAACATTGTGCAGAGCAGTTAATATGTCAAAACTGTACGAAATAAAATCATGAGCATTAAGCAACAGTGTGCAGAGCAGTTAATATGTCAAAACTGTAAGAAATAAAATCATGAGCAATAAGCAACAGTGTGCAGAGCAGTTAATATGTCAAAACTGTAAGAAATAAAATCATGAGCAATAAGCAATAGTGTGCAGAGCAGTTAATATCTCCGAACTGTAAGAAACAAAATCACCATTAATAAGCAACAGTGTCCAGAGCAGTTAATATGTCCGAATTGTAAGAAACAAAATCACCAGTAAAAAGTATGTGTGCACAGCAGTTAATACATCCGAACTGTAAGAAACAAAATCACCAGTAATAAGCAACAGTGTGTAGAGCAGTTGATATGTCCGAACTGTAAGAAAAAAAATCACCAGTAATAAGCAACAGTGTGCAGAGCAGTTAATATGTCAAAACTGTAAGAAACAAAATCACGAGTAATAAGCAACAGTGTGCAGAGCAGTTAAAATGTCCAAATTGTAAGAAACAAAATCACCAGTAATAAGTAACATTGTGCACAGCAGTTAATATGTCCCAATTGTAAGAAACATAATCACCAGTAATAAGCAACAGTGTGCAGAGCTGTTAATATGTCTGAACTATAAGAAACAAAATCACCAGTAATAAGGAACAGTGTGCAGACCAGTTAATGTCAAAACTGTAGGAAACAAAATCACCAGTAAAAAGTAAGTGTGCAGAGCAGTTAATATGCCCAAAGTGTAAAAAACAAAATCACCAGTAAAAGCAACAGTGTGCACAGCAGTTAATATGTCAAAACTGTAAGAAACAATATTGTCAGCGATAAGCAACAGTGTGCACAGCAGTTAATATATAGAAATTCTAAGAAACAAAATCACCAGTAATAAGTAAAAGTGTGCAGAGCAGTTAATATGTCAAAACTGTAAGAGACAGAATCACAAGTAATAAGCAACAGTGTGCAGAGCAGTTAATATGTCGAAATTGTAAGAAACAAAATCACGAGTAATAAGCAACAGCGTGCAGAGCAGTTAATATGTCCAAACTGTAAGAAACAAAATCACCAGTAAAAGCAACAGTGTGCACAGCAGTTAATAATTCAAAACTGTAAGAAACAAAATCACCAGCAATAAGTAACAGTGTGCAGAGCAGTTAAAATGTCAAAACTGTAAGAAACAAAATCACAAGTAATAAGCAACAGTGTACAGAGCAGTTAATATGTCCAAACTGTAAGAAATAAAATCACCAGTAAAAAGCAACAGTGTGCAGAGCAGTTAATATGTCAAAACTGTAAGAAATAAAATCATGAGCAATAAGCAACAGTGTGCAGAGCAGTTAATATGTCAAAACTGTAAGAGACAGAATCACAAGTAATAAGCAACAGTGTGCAGAGCAGTTAATATGTCCAAACTGTAAGAAATAAAATCATGAGCAATAAGCAACAGTGTGCAGAGCAGTTAATATGTCCAAACTGTAAGAAATAAAATCATGAGCAATAAGCAACAGCATGCAGAGCAGTTAATATGTCCGAACTGTAAGAAACAAAATCACCAGTAATAAGTAACATTGTGCAGAGCAGTTAATATGTCAAAACTGTAAGAAATAAAATCATGAGCAATAAGTAACAGTGTGCAGAGCAGTTAATATGTCGAAACTGTAAGAGACAGAATCAGAAGTAATAAGCAACAGTGTGCAGAGCAGTTAATATGTCCAAACTGTTAGAAACAAAATCACCAGTAATAAGTAACATTGTGCAGAGCAGTTAATATGTCCAAATTGTAAGAAACAAAATCACCAGTAATAAGCAACAGTGTGCAGAGCAGTTAATATGTCCAAATTGTAAGAAACAAAATCACCAGTAATAAGTAACATTGTGCAGAGCAGTTAATATGTCAAAACTGTACGAAATAAAATCATGAGCATTAAGCAACAGTGTGCAGAGCAGTTAATATGTCAAAACTGTAAGAAATAAAATCATGAGCAATAAGAAACAGTGTGCAGAGCAGTTAATATGTCAAAACTGTAAGAAATAAAATCATGAGCAATAAGCAATAGTGTGCAGAGCAGTTAATATCTCCGAACTGTAAGAAACAAAATCACCATTAATAAGCAACAGTGTCCAGAGCAGTTAATATGTCCGAATTGTAAGAAACAAAATCACCAGTAAAAAGTATGTGTGCACAGCAGTTAATACATCCGAACTGTAAGAAACAAAATCACCAGTAATAAGCAACAGTGTGTAGAGCAGTTGATATGTCCGAACTGTAAGAAAAAAAATCACCAGTAATAAGCAACAGTGTGCAGAGCAGTTAATTTGTCAAAACTGTAAGAAACAAAATCACGAGTAATAAGCAACAGTGTGCAGAGCAGTTAAAATGTCCAAATTGTAAGAAACAAAATCACCAGTAATAAGTAACATTGTGCACAGCAGTTAATATGTCCCAATTGTAAGAAAGATAATCACCAGTAATAAGCAACAGTGTGCAGAGCTGTTAATATGTCTGAACTATAAGAAACAAAATCACCAGTAATAAGGAACAGTGTGCAGACCAGTTAATGTCAAAACTGTAGGAAACAAAATCACCATTAAAAAGTAAGTGTGCACAGCAGTTAATATGCCCAAACTGTAAGAAACAAAATCACCAGTAAAAGCAACAGTGTGCACAGCAGTTAATATGTCAAAACTGTAAGAAACAATATTGTCAGCGATAAGCAACAGTGTGCACAGCAGTTAATATATTGAAATTCTAAGAAACAAAATCACCAGTAATAAGTAAAAGTGTGCAGAGCAGTTAATATGTCAAAACTGTAAGAGACAGAATCACAAGTAAAAAGCAACAGTGTGCAGAGCAGTTAATATGTCAAAATTGTAAGAAACAAAATCATGAGTAATAAGCAACAGCGTGCAGAGCAGTTAATATGTCCAAACTGTAAGAAACAAATTCACCAGTAAAAGCAACAGTGTGCACAGCAGTTAATAATTCAAAACTGTAAGAAACAAAATCACCAGCAATAAGTAACAGTGTGCAGAGCAGTTAAAATGTCAAAACTGTAAGAAACAAAATCACAAGTAATAAGCAAATTAAAAAATATTCCAAATGTAAAAAAAATAAGTAAAAGAACGGG
This sequence comes from Protopterus annectens, assembly GCF_019279795.1. NCBI lineage: Eukaryota > Metazoa > Chordata > Ceratodontiformes > Protopteridae > Protopterus > Protopterus annectens. The sequence goes on from NC_056745.1 coordinate 563,989,426, forward strand.
TTCAAAGTAATAGCAAATTAAGAAAAAAATAAAAAAAAACATTTAACAAATTTAAAAAGAGAAAAAAAAGTAAAAAAAAATTAAACATTAAAAGCCAAAGAAAAAAAAAACCCGAAAAAAAAATTAAACATTTAATAGAAAATGTAAGAAAAAAACGAAAAAAACAAAAAATTAATACCCAATTTAAAGAAAAAAATCCCAAATAAAACATTTAAACCATTTAATTTAAAAACGTAAAAAAAAATTAAAAAAAATTAAAGAAAAGCAAATTAAGAAAAAACCCCAAAGTAAAACAAATTAAACCAGAATAGAAAATGTAGAAAAAAACAAGAAAAATTAAAGAAATTAATTTTTAAAAAACAAAATAAGAATAAAACAGTTAGACATTAAAAAAAAAAACAAAACAATAAAAGAAAGGCAGGCAGAAAGTAAAATTAAAAAAATTTAAAACAAACAACATTTAGACAGTTAAAGTAAAATGGAAAAAATTAAAAAAAATTCAACATTTAAAAAAATTAAGAAAAAAATCAAAAAAAACAACAAAAAAAAATTGAAAAAAAAAAAAAAATTAAAAAAAATTCCAGAAAAAAACCTTTAAAAACAAATTTAAAAAAAGGGAAAAAAAAACCCGAATAAGAACATTAAACATTTAAAAGAAAAATGTAAAAAAAATCCGAAAAAAAAAAAATTAACATTTAATAGAAAATTTTTAAGAAAAAAATCAAATAAAAACATTAAACATTTAATAGCAAATGTAGAAAAAAATCCAAAAAGGGAAAAAATAAAAAAAAAAATCCCAGAAAAGAAATGTCAAATTAAAAAAAAAAAAAAAAGAAACAGGGTTTAAAACAAAGTAAAAAAAAAAAAAAAAAAAAATTAAAAAGAAAAAAATCCCTTTTGGGGGGAAATTAAAAAAAAACGTAAAAAAAAAACCGAAAAAAAAATTCAGAAAAGAAAAAATTAAAAAATAAAAAAAAATAAAAAGGGAAGCATTAAAAACCAAAATGTAAAAACAAAATCACCAGTAATAAGCAACAGTGAGAGCAGTTAATATGTCAAACTAAGAAAAAAAAAAGTAAAAGCAACAGTGTGCAGAGCAGTTAATATGTCAAATTTAAGAAACAAAACCCCAATAAAAAAAGGGGAGTTAATGTCAAAGAAACAAAATCACCAAAAAGGGCAAATGTCAAAAAAAAAAAAAAAAAAAAAACAAAAAATTTAATAGAAATTAAGAAAAAAATCAAATTAAAAAAAAGGGAAATTAAAAAAAATTAAAAAAAAATCCCCAGTAAGCAAATTCGACAAATAGAAAAATTAAAAAAAAATTAAAAGCAAAAGAATTAATACAAAACTTAAGAAAAAAAACAAAAAAAACAGGGGGTTAATATGTAAAAACTGAAAGAAAAAAAAATAACAAATTAGAGCAGTTAATTTTAAAAAAAAACAAAAAATAAAAAACAGGGAATTAAATTAAAAAAAAACAAAAAAGAAAAGGCAGTTAATATGCCCAAAAAAAAAATCAATAAAAGCAAATTGCAACGAATATTCAAAAAAAAAAAAAAATTTAATTTAAAAAAATAAAATCAAAAAAAATTTAAGGGTTAAAAAAATTTTAAAAAAAACAAAAAAGAAATGTAAATTTAAAAAAAAAAAAAAAAAAAAAAAAAAAAAAAATTCCTAACAAAAAATCACCAGTAAAAAGAAAGGGGGAAGAAAATTTTAAAATTAAAAAAACAAAAAGCAAAAGGGGGAAAAATGTAAAAAAAACAAATAAAAAAAAAAGGGGAGCAGTTAATATGCCAAACGAAAAAAAAAACCAGTAAGCAACAGTGTGCAGAAAATTAAATTAAAAACAAAATCACCAAAAAAAAGGGGGGGAAAATTTAAAAAGGGAAAAACAAAATCACCAGTAAAAAGCAACATTAAAGTTGAAAAAACAAAACCCAAAAAAAAAACAGTGTGCAGAGCAGTTAATATGTCAAAACTGTAAAAACAAAATCACAAAAAAACAGGTGGAGAGAATATTAATTAAAAAAAAAACAAAAAAACAGTTCATTTTGAAAAAACTTAAAAAAATACCAAAAAAAAAATTTCCCATTTAATAGCAAATGTAAGAAAAAAAATTTAAAATAAGAAATTAAACATTTAATTTTAAAAATGTAAGAAAAAACAAAAAACAAATAACATTTAAATTTTAAAACAAAAAAATCACCGTAAAAAACATTAAACATTTAAAGCAAATGAAGAAAAAAATCAAGAAAAAAATTCAACATTTAATAGCAAATGTAAAACAAATACAAATAAGAACATTAAACATTTAATAGCAAATGTAAGAAAAAAATCAAGTAAAAAAAATTCAGAAGAAATGCCCGTAAAAAAAAAGAAAAAAACCAGAATTTAAATTGAATTAAAAAAAAAAAATTAAGAACATTTAAAGGGGTTAAAGCAAAAAAAAAAAAGAATAAAACTGTAGACAAATACAAAAAAAAAAAAATTACTTTTAAAAGCAAATGTGCAACAAATAGCAAAAAAAAAAAATCCCAGTAAAAAAATTAAACATTTAATAGCAAAGAAAAAAAAATAGCAAAAAAAAAGGCGGGAATTAATTTAAACTGTAAAAAAAAACACCAAAAAGCAACAGTGGCAGAGATTTAAATGAAAAAAAAAAAACACCAGTAAAAGGCGGGAATTTAAATGTAAAAAAAAAAAAAACAAGTAAAAAAATGTCAACTTTAAACAAAACTGAAGAAAAAATCCCAGAAAGCAACTTTGGCAACATTTAATAGAAATGTAAAAAAAATCCCAAAAACAAATTCGGGAAGTTAAAGTAAAATTAAAAAAAACAAAAGAAATGTAAAGAAAAATTTTAAAACAAAAAAAAAATCCCAAAAAAAAAAGGGTTAAAAAAAACAAAAAAAAACAAAAAAAAATTTAGAAAATTTTAAAAAAAAAAAATCCCAGAAAAAAAAGGGGAAGAAATTCAAAAAAAAAAAAATAAAAAAAACCAGGGGGAAGAAAATTTTCAAATAAAAAAACCCAAAAAAGCAGGGGGAAACCCCAAATTTAAAAAAACAAGAAAAAAATTTAAAGAAATTTTCAAATGAAAAAAAATCCCAAATAAAAATTGGAAGAAAAAAAAAAAAAAAAAAACCCCAAAAAAAAGGGAAATTTAAAGTAAATTAAAAAAAATCCCAAAGAAACAACAGTTAAATTTTTAAAAAAATAAAATAAAACTAACGTTTAACCCTTAAAAAAAAGTAAGAAATTTCCCAAAAAAAATTTTAAACGAAAAAATTAAAAAAAACATTTGGGGGAAAATTCGGAAAAAAATTTAAAGTGAAAAAATTTCCCATTTAAAAGAAAAACCCATTAAAAAAAAAAAAAAAACAGAAAAAAAAATTAAATTAAAAACAAACTTTAAAAAAACGAAAAAAAAAAAAATTCAAACAAAAAAAAATTAAATTTTAAAAAAATTAAAAATAAAAAATGTAAGAAAAAAAAAACCCATGAGAAAAAAAGAAAAGTGGGGAAATTTAAATTGTAAACAAAAAAACACAAAAAAAATTAAATTAAATTAAAAAAAAAAAAACACCAGTAAAACAGTAAATTAATAAAAAAATTAAAAAAAAACAAGAAAAAAACAACTTTAAATTCAAATAAACAAAAACCAAAAAAGAAACCGGGAAAATTTAGAAAAAAAGAAAAAAAAAGAAAAAAGGGGAACAAAAAAAAGAAAAAAAAAAGAATAAAAAGGGGAGGCATTAAATGTCAAAATTAAGCAAAATAAAAAAATTTCAACATTTAATAAATGTAAACAAAAAATCAAATGTAAAAAAAAGTAAAAATGTAAAAAAAATAAGAAAAAACAAAAAATTGGGGAAATTTAAAAAAACAAAATCAAGAAAAAAAGGGCAGAATTTAAATGAAAAAGAAAAAAAAAGTAATAAGCAACAGTGTGCAGAGCAGTTAATACCCTTTAAAAAAAAACAAAAAAAAATTGGGGAACGAAAAAAAAAAAAAACTTTGGAAAAATTTAAAAAAAAGGGAAAAAAAATCCCAAAAATTTGTGAAAAAAATCACCGAAAAAAATCACATTTAATAGCAAATGAAAAAAAAATAAAAAGAAAAATCAAAAAAAAAATTAAAATTAAAAAAAACAAAAAAAACACCAGTTGCAACAGTTAAATTTAAATGAAAAAGAAAAAAAAAAAAGCAACAGTGTGCAGAGCAGTTAATATGTAAAAATTGGAAAAAAATCAAGAATAAGAAAAGTGGCAGAAAAAATGTAAACAAAAAACAAAACACCATTTAAAAACAGTGTGAAAGTTAAATGTAAAAACTGTAAAAAAATCCCGTAATAACAACATTTGGAAAGGGGTTTAATTGCAAAATAAAAAAAAAAACACCTTGCAAATGTGCAGAGGTTAATTGAATTTTAAAAAAATCCCAGTAAAAAGCAAATGTCAGAATTAATATGCAAATTCAAAATACTAAAACAGTGGGATTAATATTAAAAATTTAAAAAAAAATACTAATAAGAACAGGTAAAAATTGTCCAAAAAAAAAACCCAAATAACAAATTTCGGGCAGTTTTGCCCTTTAAAAACAAAATCCCCAGTAAAAGAAACGGGGCAACATTAATATGAAAAAATAAAAAAAAAAGAAAAAAAAGTTCAAAAACAAAAAAAAAAAAATCACCAAAAAAAAGTGGCAGTTAATATGCAAATGAAAGAAAAAAATCACCAGTAAAAGCAAAGGGCAAGATTTTGTCAAAACGTAAAAAAAATTTAAAATAAGCAACAGTTGAGGCGTAAAAAAACAAAAAAACCAGTTAACAAATGTAGGCATTTTGCCCAAAAACAAAATAAGTTAAGCATTTAAAGGGGTTAATAGCAAATTAAAAAAAAACATAAAAGAAAAAGCAGAAAAATTGAAAATGAAGAAACAAAATCCCCAGAAAAGAAATTGCAGACAGTTTAGTAAAAAAAAAAAACCAAAAAAAAGGGTAGACTTTAATTGTCAAATGAAAAAAAATCACCAGTTAAGCAAAGTGTCAACAAATATGCCCAAACTGAAAAAAAAAATCCCAAAAAACAGTGTAACGAATATGTAAAAATGTGAAACAAAATCACCATAAAAAAGGGGGGTTAAAAAAATTAAACAAAATCACCAGTAATAAGCAACAGTGTGGGGGTTAATATGTAAACTGAAAGAAACAAAATCACCATAAAAGCAACAGTGTTTAAATGTCAAAACTGTAAGAAAAAAATCCCGAAAAAACAACAGTGTGCAAGCAGTTAATATGTCAAAACTGAAAAAAAAATCACCAGAAAAGAAAAGTGTGCAGAGCAGTTAATATGTAAAAAAGAAAAAAAACCAAAAAAAAGGGGGCAAAAATTTGTAAACAAAATCACCAAAAAAAGCCAGTGTGCAAGAAAAATTGTCAAAATGTAAAAAAAAATAAAAGTAATAAATGTCAACTTTAAAAAAAAATAAAAAAAAACCAGTTTAATAAAATTGAAAAATATGCATGAAAAAAAAACGTAAAAAAAATTTCCAAAAAAGTCTTTAAAAACTCCCCAGAAAAAAGGAAAATTAAAAAAAAAATTTTAAAAAAAAACCCAAATAAAAGAAATTTTAAATGTCAAAAAGAAAA